>NC_063046.1:7688166-7938166 GCF_018812025.1 Megalobrama amblycephala | reverse complement strand
CTGCACAAAGCGAGTCAGGTAAGGAGACGCCCGACTTATGTTTATGGTTATGGTTATGATTATAGCTTAATACCAAAGTTATGAGGGTCTTAACAGGTGGATGTGGAGGAAGCACTCGTGTATTGTTGATCTGAAGTGGTCTGGTTGGGTTTTGTTCTTTAAGAGGCCCATCAGAGCCGCTTTACTTCACATCTGAATATTTCTGCTAACTTTATAACACGCTTTTGTTGATATATACTCGCTCGTTGTGACGTAACTATGCGTTTTTATTTTGCAAATTCTCCCGCATCTTGCTGTTGTGAGGCCTGCTTAAATGAAACTGGTTCATTAATTGATTTTTAATGTATTATTGTGGTTATCTCACTAATATTAATCAACTGGAGTGTGGAGATGTTATCACGACCCGTGTTGCGTGATGATGTCATTTTGGATCAAGATAACGGTTTTGTTATGATGTCACGTGTGACCAGGCGGTCTATGGCAAACCGTTTGGACATTTATTCCTTAAAACTTGCTTGTTTATTTTGTTTTACTATTTTTTATTCTAATAATGACTAGTATCTATTCAATAGTCACTAGTACTGATTCCTTTTTGCTGTAAGATTCCTATTCCTATTTTCCTATTCAAATAGTTACCAGTATCATTTCCATTAATACTTGTGGATTTGTCACAAGTATGTTTTTTTCAGTTGTTACTAGTAATATTTTTCATTGAATTATTGTGATTTTATTTGAATGTTACTAGTTTAACTACTAGTACTAGTTTTAGTTGTGCTACTAGTCAAAATCGGATCAAAGATATGTAAAAATACTAGGGATGCACAATATATATCGGCCACCATATCAGTATCGGCCGAGATATGTTCATATTTAATGTTATCGTTATCGGCTCCATAAGAAAATTTGGCCGATATATTAAAGCCGATAAATAATGGATTATTTCCTTTGTGTGCTTGGGGCATGGATTTTAATGGTGAGACTTTTGTCTTTGTAATCAGGCTTTCAAAAATTATATAAAAATTTGGATCTAGATTTATCAGCCAATATATCAGTTATCAGCTTTCAAATATACAGAGTTATCGGTATCGGCCAAAATTTTCATTCAAAAAACGTAGTGAGTAATATGCTTAAATTTTGTCTCAAAGTGTAGAAGGATGCCAATATTAATGTTGATTAATCATTAGGGATGCACGGTATATCGGTCACCATATCGGTATCGACTGATATATGTTCATTTTTAATGTTAAAAAACTATATAAAAATTTAGATTTATCGGCTTTTAAATATACAGAATTATCGGTTATCAGTATCGGACAAAATTTTCTTTTTTTTGTTTAAAATGGAGACCCCGATTCTCCAACGATTCTGAAGAAAAAACACTAGACACTAGGGCTGGGCGACATATCGCATGCGATTGTCACGCGCATTTCGCAACCGGCTTTACTGACGAAATGCGTGTGACAATCGCATGCGATATGTCGCCCAGCCCTACTAGACACCTAAACAAAATGTTCAATGTTGATGCACGATATATCGGCCACCATATCGGTATCAGCCGATATATGTTAATTTTTAATGTTATTGTTATCGGCCTGATAAGAAAATTTGGCCGATATATTAAAGCATATAAATCATGGATTATTTCCTTCAGCTGAGACACTTCAGATACGCACTGTTTGCCATTATGGTTTTGAATTGCTTGATATGATTGGAGTCACTTCAAACAAGAGCAACATGTGCTGTGCAAATCTGTCATATAGGCTACATAAAATTATAATGAGAACATTATAATTGTGTGCTTGGGACTTGGCTTTTAATGGTGAGACTTTTGTCTTTGCAGGCTCTCAAAAATTATATAAAAATTTGGATTTAGATTTATCGGCCAATATATCAGTTATCGGCTTTCAAATATATACAGAATTATCGGTTATCAGTATCGGACAAAATTTTCATATTGGTGCATCCCTAAAAAATACAGATGAAAATTAACAAAATATTAGATAAAAAACAACAGCTTTGGTGAAACACCATTACACATACTTAATATTTCAGAATAAGATAATTAAAAACCATAAGTACATAAGTGTACACAAAAAACGAAGTGAGTTCATGTTTAATGTGCTTGAAAAACTGCGGCCCAAAGTGTAGAAGGATGTCAATATTAATGTTGATTAATCATTAGGGATGCACGGTATATTGGTCACCATATTGGTATCGGCTGATATATGTTCATTTTTAATGTTATTCTTATCAGTCCAATAAGAAAATTGGGCTGATATATTAAAGCTGATAAATCATGGATTATTTCCTTCAGCTGAGACACTTCAGATGTGCACTGCAGTGCTTCCCACAGGTTTAAAATATACTTGCGGTGGTAGCCGGGTGAAAAATCCTCCTATTACCCACGGCACAAAAATGGTCTACTACATGTAACAAACAAACAATGTGTGATTTTTAACAGTATTTTTATTTATTGAAGTTAATTTTAATTAAATAACATATACATTTAATTACATACTAACATTATGCATTATTATGCATTGTAAATTATGCAAAATGACAGCATTTAAATGGTTCACATTTTCCTATGTTCTCCTTGCTGTCATATAGTGTCTCTCTCAGTGAATAGGACACAGATTTTACTAGTAAAATTTATAAAATGAATAATATATGTGTCAAATAATGTTCTTAGTCTTTTCTTCCTGTGGGGGAGACTACAGTAATTTACTATGAATTAAATGGAAATCAAATTAAATACAATTTATTGTGTAACCAAAATACCAATAATGCCCAAAAGAAAAAACTTAGCGTGTGACATTTAATTATAAACAAGCCCGAAATACACAAGGAACTCTTATTTTGAAATGTCTGTATTATTGCAGGCTGATCTTACAATCGTCTAAAACATTTTATATAAAAGCCATAAAGTAGACATTGTAATAATTCATCAACTTGAGTTCATTAGCAATCGCTTGGCATAAATCTGCGCTTTTCATTGATTGAGAATCACTTTGAAGTAGTCTGAAGCGCTGTTGCGCGAGCTTGTAGAACACGCAACAGCGCCCCCTTGTGACTTTGCAAAATGCAGTGCCCGTGGGAATGTTAGCGGGAGTAAACAGTTCTGCCGCACACATAATGAGCAGGTACGAAACGACTAGTTAATCGATCGCGGATGGTTTCATTATCTTGCGCGGATATAAAAGTATAAGAGGATAAAAATAATAAGTCTCCGAATATACTTGGGCGGCCGTTATTATACGTGGGCGGCCTGCCCAAGTAAAGTCTATGTGTGGGAAGCACTGCACTGTTCACCATGATGGTTTTGAATTGCTTGAAATATGATTGAAATCACTTCAAAAAGGAAAATACAGTTAAGTACAACATGTGCATCTTAAATCTGTCATATAGGCTACATAAAATGTAATAATACAATATAACATCATTATAATTGTGTGCTTGGGACATGGCTTTAATGGTGAGACTTTTGATTTGTAATCAGGCTCTCAAAAATTATATACAATTTGGATTTAGATTTATCGGCCAATATATCGGTTATCGGCTTTCAAATATAAAGAATTATCGGTATCTGCCAAAATTTTCATATCGGTGCTTCCTTATTAATCATTTATTAGAAACAGTAGTTAAAGTTGGCATGAAATTAAAATTTACCTTACCATTTTACCCAAAATTCTGATTCATCCGTGTTTATTTCACTTTCAACGTATTCATTGACCTCGTAATTTTTAATGAAAATGTCATAAGTAGATCTGGTGAAATGACAAATTTGTCTCTGGCCTGGTGACATTTGCAGGACTTCTCCAGACGTTTATTGTGCTTAAACCCACAATCCAATCAACAACCGATGCATAGAAGCAAGTCTCCGCCCCCTACATTTTTAAAGATAATGTCTTACATTCGGGCTTACATCACAATATGATAGAAAAGATCAGTCACTACTTCTGTTTCATCACAAATCTAATAATTACCAGTACATAAATGCTGTTTACTATGTAAGTGGTTCTTTATGGCATAAAGGGAAAACACAAAACATGTAATGTTGTAGAGTTAATGATTAAAGCCCAGCTGTTTTGCCAAAGACATCCCATTTTAACAGCTGGATAAACCCCCAACAAGTAGACGCATTCAGACTGTAATTGTTCTACACTTTCACTTCTGTGTGAGTGGCCTTCTTTGTTTAGCCATTCTGAGTTTAGCATCCTCTTTTTTTTTAAATAAAGACATTCAGTGGAGGATGTGTTTGTTTGGGAGAACTGTCAAATGCCTCTTTACCTGATTAATGTTTTGCCATAACTCAGGTAATAGGTGGTTCTGCATCATTAGGCTTCAGTGTTTAGATCAGATGCAGCTAATTCAACTGTACATCTCAAATTATAGTGATCTGATACTTTACTGTAATTCCTGTAATTTACAACTGCTGTCACCAGAAACCATGACATAAGCTTTAATGCGTAGCATCCTGAGCTAGAAAAGCAAATAATAATTAGCGTAGCTGCTGTTCATAACATTTCAAGCAAAAGATAATCATGCACATTTCATCTGATATAACAAGAGTACAAGGTTATGCGATGCATTATGTGAATGCTTGTGTCTTTAATCTAGATTTAAACCCTGAGCATTATCAGGAAGGCTTTTCCAGAGTTTAGGAGCTAAAATGCTCTCCCTACTTCTGTGTACTGTAGTGGATATCCTAGGTACTAGTTTTGTGAACAGCATAGAGATGAAATTGGTGTTATATGATCATATTTTATTGACCTGGTAAGAACTCTAGCAGCTGCATTTTGGACTAGCTGTAGCTGGTTTGTTGAGGATGCATGACAAACACCTAATAATACATTACAGGGGCATCCTGTGTCAACTCAACCAGAGGTCTCCAGCTCAAATTTTAAATTTTATTAATATTTTTTTCTGTAGAAAGACAAACATAAATAGTGATGAAAGCCTAAACATTAAATATCACAGATGAATATTTACTGAGTAATCCACTGTTTTGTAGAGGGGGTCAAAATGACCATTTTCAGCTGAGATTTGGAGCCAGTTTAGAGGGGTGTAAAATGACTTTAGAAAGATGGCAGCATCATTATTTTATTATAAAACAGAGAATTGGTAGGTCTATTAGTAAAATCTGTAGACTTTAGCAATCTTTGTTTCATTATATGCCAACAGTGACAAAATGCAATGCCATTTTTTCCAATGCCATTACCATTTTTCAATGCCAAAAACAAACGTTTTCCCAAAGTTTACATGTCTTCAATTTAAGAAGTGTTAAAGATATCTAGATTATTGTTCTTATTAAACTTTTCTTTTGGAATCTTCATTTTTGAGGCCCTATATGGTTCAATCTCATAGATATAGAGATGTCAATGTGGTAATGTGTAGTAATATTTGAACTCTTGGTAGTTTCAGAAGTTGTTCAAATAGACAAAATCCCTTCTTCCAGTTATCCTTAAAACTGATTCAAATATAGATTTTTATAAATACACTGAGAGCAAGTTAATGGTCCTCAACTGAACCATCTTCAGTGGATTTTTGGTACTCAGAGAGTTGTGTTTTATGCAGTTCTTTTGATAGAGGGAAACAAGATTCATTTCTAGTTTAAACATTATTAATTCTTCAGACATTCCTCTTTAAATAAGTATCAGCCGTGTGAAAAGTGACCCACATTTGGTTTTCGATCACTGAAAAGGAGTAACATTCAACAATTTGATCATGGCTTTGAGATCCCCATATCTATGGGTCTGGACTATATAGGGCCTAGAAAATGAAGATTTCAAAAGAAAAGTTCATTAAGAATGAGAATCTAGAAGGATATTAAGATATCTTGAATACTTTTAGAGTTACAGGCATGCAAACTTTGGAAAAGGAATATTTATGGCACTCAGACAGGTATTTTCTTTGCAATTGAGTTGATAGAAAAACATGAGATGCGTTTCTAGTTTCAACATTATTTGATCTTCATATATTCCTGCTTAAAAGAAAAAAGTATCAGCTTTGTGCAATATGACCCACATTTGGTTTTTGACTACTGAAAATGTGTACAATTGACCAATTTACTCATGGAGCCGCATTAAGACCTCCATATTTCTGAGATTGAACCTTCAAGGGCCTTTAAAATGAAAATACAAAAAGGAAAGTTTGTTAAGAACCAGAATCTAAAAAGGATTTTAAGATATCTTTAATACTTCTTGAGTTACAGGCATGCAAACTTGAGGTAAAAAACACAAGAAGTGCTTTTTGCCATTTTTGGACTGTCACTGTTGGCATATAATGAAACAAAGATTGCTAAAGTCTTCAGATTTTACTAATAGACCTACCAATCTCACTTAAATGACTGCATGTATTTTATTTTATACAATTTGTATTTAATTAAGAAGAATTAAATTATTTATTTTATTATTTAACCTGAAATACATGTTTACTACTTTTCTAAATATTCTATGTTGCTTAGAAATAAATATATTGTGTTCAATGGGGAAAAAAGTATTTTTTTATCCAGACATTTTAAAATAACACATTTTAGAGCTGTAATTGCAATACCATGATACCATGATATTTTTGCTTATGGTTATCATACTGTCAAAATCTCATACCGGCCTATGCCTATTTCATATCAGGGTATTGTTCAATCTTTTTGAGCTGGTCATTGTGCTTTGTTATGATAAGCCACATTATCGCACAAGCTAGATAATAATCATTCCAGTCATAAACTGAACAAAACAGAAAATGTTTTTTTGACATAGCCTCACCAACGCCGTAGTTTCCCATTTTATTGTTTTGGAACCGCCTGCTGTGCCCACCAGCAGGTTTGCAGTTTTTGAAAATATTATGACATGCTTGTGTTTTGGCATCTTAAAATTGATTTTTTTCCCCCCATTGTGTGCTATATAAGTTTTTTTTTTTTTTTTACCTGTTGCAGTTCAGACTTTTACATACTGGTGACATTTGGATGGACCCTGAAGCAGTATGATTTTTATTTTTGCTCTTTTTACAATTTCTTTTAATGTGAAGTGACATATATAACATGTACTTTTAATAACAATATTAAGATTTCCTTTTTAGTTGAGTTTGTCTAATCAAAGCTGTTTTATGTCATGTTAAGATTACATAGCCATCTGAATACTCACTATAACCGCTCCTATGAAAACAGACACTGTCAGTAGTAAAATCAGTTGAATCGTGGCAGACCTCGAATAGTGCATTTCTACAGTGGCAGCTGAAATGGCATTCACATTGCTGTTATGTACATTAGTAGCCAGAAGTGATGTCCAGCCCAGAAAAATGACATCTTCACCCTTTATTCAAATATTATTAGAAATTTGTTAAAAATTTTGTATTTTGCGTATTTGTACTTGGTGTCAATTGTTTTTTTTTGTGATAATGTAATGAAACATGCCAAATTACTGAAACAAAGGAAAGATTTAGGAAGGTACACCTCTCAGAAAATGTACAAATATAGATCATTTTAGATGTTTAATTACTATTTGGAGCATTGGGGTCTCTAGACAAGGGATTAATGAACTCATTTTTGCAAAAACCTTAAATTTGGCCAAATTTGACATTTTTCACTTCAATCACTTGTTTTTGTATGTCTTCATAACTTCATAACTTTTGCATGTCTTCATAACTAGTTTTTGCATGTCTTCATTATGAAGTATGACATGCAAAAACAAGTGACTGAAGTGAAAAATGTCAATTTTGGCCAAATTTAATGTTTTCACAAAAATGAGTTCATTGGGCTCTTGTCTAACAATCCCAATGCTCCGAATAGTAATTTTTATTAAAATACGGTTCTAAAAAATACAATTTTTCTCCGCTCGCTTTTGGACGACTGGTGCTGTGCTTCCTCTCAGCACAAGTTTAGTATCGTTTTAAAGCGATATACACCTATACACAGAATTACAATATTTCAAAATATCTGTCTTGGTGAGTATTCAATTTTTCTTTTCTTACTTGTCTTGAATGCTTCTGTTTAGATGTAAAATGAAAAAAGTAAAGCACTGTTTGTGTCTTTATTATATTTATTCTACAGTTTATTTGCATCTTTGTTCTTATTTTTAATAACAGATATAATTATTATTAAGAAAAGAATTGGAAGAAAAGATGCAACGTGATGCATCGAAAATCGTTTTATAATCGTATCGTTTCCCTCTGAATCGTAACCGAATGGAATCATAAGGCAAGTGAAGATTCACACCTCTTGTCGCATTAACGCTTTCGGTGATTGGTCAAAACACCCCATGCGGTCCATTGTGGTATCATGCGGAAAAAAAAATTAACATATATTTTTCTTATAGATACGGGTTTTGACTTTGTGTGTGCCAAATTTGGCAGTATTACCAGGGTATGGTTGCAAGGTGATTTTGAATTGTTTAATAAAAAAGAAAATGTTGACGTGTTCTGTTGAATACTTATTTCCCCAACTGTATATGGAGTGTAGCTCAGTTTTAATGTGAAGATCAGATCATCTTCTTCCTGGATTACACATCTCTGTGTCTGTTCAGATATTGCTCTGCTTGTGTACAAGGCCACTATAATAAAGCCCTGTGTTTTAGTCTTTAATGAGCAGCGCACTAGTATGAACAGATTTTTGAATATGAATGAAAGCAGCACATTTCAACCACCTACAGGATTTTTGGTGGTAGAAATGCAAAAGAAATCCAAATGCATGAAGTGAAATTCAGATATTCAGTTGAGATGTTGCTCACTACCAATCTGATAATGTAAGCAAGCATTTTAATTATGAATATGGAAATCATACTTGGTTACCTAGGTTCTGTTTGGATGATATACAGCATCCAAACTTCCTTGGTTGGCACTTCAGTCTATTTCTAATACAAAGTTCACTAGTTGACATTAGTTGACGTCATTGTTTAAACAGATTTATAGCTGATAAGAACTGGGCAGGCAAGAGCTTGTTTATAATTTTTCTTTTTTCCCACAGGCTCTATTCTCTCCATATTCAACAAACCACTGTATGAATTTAATGTGTCTGGTGTCAATGTCTGCTTTTAAGAGATTTGTTTCACAGGAAAGCTGAACTCGACCTTCAAGAGTGAATGAGTTTTAGGACGGATTTTCCCAGTTAAGCAATACACTGGGATCAGAGTAACTTAGTAACCAGTTGTCAACATGAATCAGGGATAGGCGTGTGTGATTTCATGAGCCACATTATGTAAACCTGGAGAAATGGCTACAAGTTGGTGCAAAGGTTTTTCTTTATTAACCTGCATTCAGGAAACCCTTCACATTTACACATGCAGATATTAGATGGAAAAAAGAAGGAAAAATCACAGGGAATAAAAGTTCAAATTGTTCCTAGTGTAGAAGGATACAATTTGTAACCTCTTTTACATTTACTCAGAGAACCATGTTTTGTTTTCGTAAGTCTTGGCTCCTTACATAATGCATGAATAATTTTATGATAACAATTCATTCCACTGCTGTGGTTTATTTCACAATTTGAAATAATATCTGGGTCAGGAGAACCTGAAACTAGCTGATTATATAGGCCTTCCTTATAGTTGACTAGTCATACAGGCAACTCACTGAATAGCTGATTTTGTAGTTTCACACATAGAGGAATCTAGAGGCTGAATCTTTATGCTTTTACATTTATAAATTTAGCAGATGCTTTTATCCCGAGCAATTTCAAGGTACATGTTTTATCTGTTCATGGATTTCCTGAAATCAAATCTGTAGCATTGGCATTACTGGCAAGTACTGTTTGAGCCCAATGGTGTGTGAAGACCCTTTCACACCTAGCATGATTATTTGGCATGCATTTTGTTTTTTTAAAGATTCTGAATATAAATACACTGATATGGAGTTAACATCTGTGGCAAACATTATTATTAGGGGCCAAGCACCCAAGGTGCGATGGCAGCTACTGTATCCGTTGGCTTTCTTATTCTTCTGCTCTGGGAGTCTATGGCAGCCCATAGAACCGCTTGGGGGAAAGATATGAAATTTGGCACACAGGTAGTGGACAGTCCAAACATTAACTACAGCAAATTTGGTGTCTCTAGATCAAACTCTCTAGTGCCACCACTCTAGTCCAAATTTTCACTCATGTTTACGCTAATAACTTTTGAACCATAAGGGTTAGAAACAAAAATGTTTTCCCTCTGATTCCTTGGCTTATACAATTAGATTTTTCATTTTCACGTCATTTTCCATCATGAAACTTTTCCTGCCAAATTTTCCCACCAAAAAAAATACTTTTTTCTAATTCCTCCTAGCAAAAAGTTACGCACAAACAAATTCGAAGAGCATGCCAAATGCGTCGCAAGGCTATATCTACGAAATGCTTTAGCGTATTCTGACCAAACTTGGTATGTGTCATCATCACAAGCATGACCTGAGGCTACATGGTCTGCAGATAGCAAAAATGGCTATTTTTGCTTAAAACGTCCGAACGGTTTGGCCAAAAATTATACAACTGGTCTTGTTAGAGTTGAAATGATATCTTCATATTTTACCATATCAGCCATTTTGGGCATCGGCCATTTTGCATTTTGTCGCAAAATGCTGTATTTTTTGAACACATTAGTGTATCATTGCGAAACTCAGTATGGGTCATCAGCACGATTCCCTGAAGGAGCCTGAGAATTTGAGACAGCGCCACCTAGTGATGAAATCAAATATTCTTATGCTCATGACTTTAGATGTGGTTGACTTATTTTCATGGGAGTCATCTCTTTAGATTCCTGAATCCTTGCTGAGTCCAACAATACCTAACATGCTAGGCTTCGCCTTATGCTTTGTGCAACGTTGCAATTAGCGTTAAAACAACGTTTGCAAATATCTTCGAAACCGCTAGTCCGATCGAGACAAAACCACTGTAGGAAATTCGTAAACATAGGTCGTTGACTATATGTTATACCCAAATGCCAAAATTTTGATAATAAATGGCAAAAAATGCAATCAAAGTCATGCATGGGTAATTTTTTATGTACTCATACATGTACATGTCTATAACTCCTAAACAAAATTAGATATTTTCACCAAATTTGACACACTTATTTATGGGCACACTCTGAGGACACATAAAAAAAGTGGTGGGATTGCGCCTGTTGGTGGTGCTATAATTGAACACAATATTAAATTGCCGCTAACTACAATAAAGTACAGTATATGAATAAAATGCTATATTTAAAATGCTATATTTTACTTAGGATTTTACTTCTTGCTTGCTTCTTTGTGCTTGGTCCCTTAACAGCTGCTTGCAGCTATATTTATTATTATTATTATATTTTAATTGTTTTTTATATTATAATTATTTACATTATTTAAATTTTTTATTAATTAACTAATTTAATTTTCATTAAATTATTTTTCCTCTCAAAATGGGTAGCATGTTGAATTTAGTTTCTTCGTTCGGCATTGAAAACCAACTGTCCGATAAGATTGCAGCCTTATACCATTTCTGGAGGTAATTTTTCTTCTCAATACCACAAGTATAAATGCACAGAAAGACACAGAATAAAATATTTTAAAATCGGCCTAGATATCCTTTGTAGTTTATTACAGAGTCTCAAATTTGATCACTTTCTTTTTATGTGGCAGCAGAAAAAACCCTGCAAATTACAAAAAGTAGTGTTAAAGCATAATGTATTTTCATCAGCAAAAATTAGTATCAGAAACCAACTGTGAAATCCAGGCCGCACACTATGCAGGGAACACACAGTCCTTTGGCTGGTCCTCAAAAACAGCAGTTCCTCTTCACAGAAATGAGACCATTTACACAAGTCTTCAGCTCAGTTACTGCCACATTTATTATTGATTATGTCCTATCGATCCGAGAACCCACTCCTGTAGAGAGACATCATTCTGACGAGGCTGATCTATGTTTATTACTCACATTAGCGAGTGCTCCCATGGTCCGTTGGCACAGTAATAGTTTTACTGTAGAAGTGCAGATGCTTGACAGCAGACGCTACTGGAGTTATTCTAGCGCACAGTGGAATGTAAACCACTTACATGGGCCACAGTCTGTTTTGGACTGAAGAGTTGTTTTCTGCTCTGACTTCAGCACCTCGATGGACATGAGCATAAGACATTTTAAGAACTCGATGGACTGTAAAACTGAACCTCAATTTGCATATTATGACTAGTGCATCCTAAACCATAGTATGTTGGAAGTAGTATTTTAAAAGTGCCTGAATGGTGTACTGTGTTTGATGGATTTTCTAAATAAGCATTCATAATATTCATACCGAACTAGGTTTGACCTTGCTGGCTGATAAACGATTAATGGATACTGAATAAAAACAAACATAACACATAAAATAGTGCTGAACTTCAATACAAAAGTACAAACTAAAACCGTAATGAACCATGAAAATGTACTATACTGTGTTTCTGTTTGGCTACATGAACATATCAGTTTGCTTTATCATGCCACTAGCTTTGGCGGCAAACAAACTGCTGTTCTTTTTCCACTAATGCAGCATCTTGTCAACAAATTAATTACTTTATAATGATATGAAAACATGTACAGTAGTTTACATACCATTTCGTTGTTTGTTTTATATCCACATTTGAAGTGTCCTGCTCTGTGCAGCGAGCAGCCTCACGTGTCAAAACAAACTCCACAAACCATCAGTTATAGTTTGTATTTCGCCTCTAGTGGCCGCTCTCATACTGTATAAGGACAGCAGATCCTGCTCAGCCACTCCAGCAATGGATGCAACCCGGGAAAACCATTGCTCTGGATTTTTGCCGATAATCGGTTCCAGTAATTGGTTATGGGTGCCGATTAATCGCAAAACTGATCAGTCGGTCAAACTCTAATTTATACATGGTTTATCACAAATTGTTGCACAAACTGTTGCAAAGTTTTTCAAGTGTATAAAAATGATGAAAAACTAATTTTGTTTCACCCTCATGTTGTTCCAAGCCTGTAGTTCTTTATTATGACTTTATTATAAAAATGGCTATTATGGTAATTTTTTATTGCTTCTTAAGACTTGGAATATAGCAAACAAGTCAGATAGACTACTTTTATGATATTCTTATGGTACTTTTGCATTCTTTGTGAAGTTTGAAAGTGTCAGTCAAGATCTGTTAAGTAATAATTCTTTAATTTTTATACAGTTTAAATAATTTATCTACATGCTGAGGCTTAGGCCCTGTTTACACCTGGTATTAAGATGTGTTTTGGTCGATCGGATCACAAGTGGACGAGGGAGACACATTACGTTTATTGTTTTAATCCATCTTTTTTGTCCACTTTCAACCACTTCTGTCCTGATTTCTTCATATGGGCTTTTTCAGATTTTTCTATCTAATGGTCATGCTTAAATGGTCATGCAATTTACATATGATCGCGACTGGAGACGGAGATCTAGTTCTAGACTGTAATGGTGAAGCTTTGATTGAAATTGCGTTATACCATATTACTAAAGCATTATTTGATAAACACAAATTAAGATGGTTCATTTTTTTGTCTCGGACATCCTGGAGATGTTTCTCATCAAGCGCCCTGATGTAACTGATGTTACTCCACTCTCTAATGGCAGTTAAATGAACTTTCCCACCCGAGGGGAAGAGGCCCTCTCGGCATTTCACTCTGCCAAGCGGTTTAAGTAACTTCGAAGGGCGATGTTTAAAGCTTGTCCCTTCCTGAGGGTCTGCACTTGATGGATGGGGTCATTTCAAGTTTTTGGCTCTCTGTCTCGTAGGCCTGGAAGAATGAAATGTCCTGGCATCAGATACGAAGGTTAAGGAAGTGAAACAAAATGGGCTTTCTCTGAAGAGAGCAGAATATCCTCATGTAAATATTCTCAAAGTTACTATGTTCAGAGGTTTGCGTGGATTTCTGATATTAGTAGGCTAAATCACCAAATATTGAGAATGCAACAACACGTATTATATATTATCTAACTCCAAACGATTGTCCACTGATCGGAAGGAACCAACTGATAATCGCACATTTTTATGATGCAAAAGACGCCCGCATGCTCACGCTGTGAGAGATGAATATGAAAGGCTGAGCAGCAGGCTTGAGTAAAATAATGCTGTATTTTACCACTAACAATCAGTATGATTTTCTCTGAAGTCATCTACAAAGCACCATCACCACAGCCGTCAAAACACTGCTGATGTACAAAACCATGATCACAGTGATCCTGTAATTATGCAGAATCCACAGGTTTATGTGTGAGGTGTTTTGGAGCGATTAAAAGACTGTATTTTGATTTGTGTTTTGTTACTCGTTCCCGGGTGTCTCCCAGAACACTGCAGTAAATGTTGTGCTTGAGGAAAAAAAAGAAAGAAACTATGTGAACTATATGCTTCGCATTCACAATATTTTGAATGCAACATTGAAATGCATCATTCTGCTACTCAGTATTCCTCATGATGAGAACCATGATAGTTTTGTGCAATAAAAGGATGTACACTAAAAGTTTGGGGTCTGTAAGATTTAAAAAAATAAAAATAAAGGACACATTAAATTGATCAAAAGTGACAGTAAAGACATCTATAATGTTATAAAAGATTTCTATTTCAAATAAATGCTGTTTTTAAATTTTCTAATCAAAGAATCCTGAAAAAAGATTAGAATGATTATATTATAGAATGATTTCTGAAGGATCATGTGACAATGAAGACTTGCTGAAGAATGATGCTGAAAATTCAGCTTTGACAGCACAGGAATAAATTAAATTTTAAAATATTCAAAAACTTACTGTAATAATATTTTACAATATTGCTTTTTACTGTATTTTTGATAAAATAAATGCAGCCATGGTGAGCAGAAGATACTTTTCAAAAACAATAAAAAAAAACTTTCCGACCCCAAAATATGAATGAAAGAATATTTAGCCCATTTATTTGTTGAATATCTGTTAGCTATCTTTTAATTAACTATGAAAATGTGTAGTTGTTACTGTTACACATTGAAACAGAAACTAAAAATGAAATATCTCCATCACAAACCGTCAAAATAAAAGTTGGATTTAACTTTAAGAAATGATGACAGAAAAATATCACTACTGTAGCCTATTCTAAAATGAACTTCTCAAAGTAATAATAATAATATGGTTATTTCTAAGGAATATCATACAACCAAGATATTTTTTTTGCTCCCATGTTTTAATTTATACAGTTCTGTTGTGCAGCATCTAATTGGATAAAAAATAAAAATGCAGTGTTTACTGCGTTATGATTCAGTGTAAAATGTTTTGAAGTTGACCAAAAGTCGAGTCATGCAATTCTGTTTTCACATTCAATTAGAGCTGCATGATTAGTTGTAAAAAGATCGCATTCAAAATCTTGATTCAAACACCTACGCAATCTTCTTTCTAAATGAAAATGATTTGGCTCTGTCTATTAAACCTTTGACAAGTCACAGCAAACATTCAGGTCTGCGTTGTTGCTGCTGCTGAGCCAGCTATTATTAATTGGGTCATTGATGAATAAGGTTTTTAAAAGTGTAAAAAAACATAATGGAGAGTGTGTGAAAACAATGAGATTATGTGGTTTTTATAATCAATTAACACTGCTTTTGTCATTTTTTACAAGATGGACATTACAAGATGCTTTTGTAATTTTTTACATTTCTGTTACCAAAAAAGTAATTCAGTTTAACCAAAATTTCGGTTTTACAGAATGACACTTTGGTTATACCGAATGATGATATTTTCAAACAATGCTAACAGGCTGATATCTTGCTAGCTAGCAAAATGACAATCAAACATTTTATATTTAGTACAAGTTTTTAAAATATTACAATATTTTCCATATTTTATAGCGGTTGTACTGAATGACCTGATGTTTCGGGACACGTGTATGAACAAGTGAAAACATGAATTTTTCAAATAGTTAAGAGAGAGTTAGTTACTTTGCTTCAAGACCATGTGGTCCTTTGTAGGTGTCTGAATGATGTCACATCCTGTCACATGATACTGACCACATTACTTGATCCAAAATGGCCCTTTATATTGGTTACTCCGAATGACATCAATGAAACAAATTTTTCCAGACATTCTTTCTCATAACAAAACAACAACTTCTACACATAATTTTAATACCATTTTGCACTGTTGATATATGATGTTATAAAATTATGCCATAATAAAAAACATATATACATTTATTACATTTTAAAATATTTTAATCACAAATGAAATTGCTGTATTGGCCTTTGGACGGTTAAACCGAATGACCTTTTGACGCTTCAAAATCTTTAAAATACATTTATATGTAGCAAAATATAATTAAAACATTTTGGATTCAGTAAAAGAGATCTAGTTGTACTACCTTACATACTTTGGATGGCATATCTTTTTTTATAATTATTATTTTGGCCCATTGACCCAAATGTATTTGTAGTATACTTAGTACAAAATAAATGTAATTCCATTCAAAAAGTGAAACTTGTATATTATATTCATTCATTACACACAGACTGATATATTTCAAATGTTTATTTCTTTTAATTTTGATGATTATAACTGACAACTAAAGAAAATCCCAAATTCAGTATCTCAGAAAATTTGAATATTGTGAAAAGGTTCAATATTGAAGACACCTGGTGCCACACTCTAATCAGCTAATTAACTCAAAACACCTGCAAAGGCCTTTAAATGGTCTCTCAGTCTAGTTCTGTAGGCTACACAATCATGGGGAAGACTGCTGACTTGACAGTTGTCCAAAAGACGACCATTGACACCTTGCACAAGGAGGGCAAGACACAAAAGGTCATTGCAAAAGAGGCTGGCTGTCCACAGAGCTCTGTGTCCAAGCACATTAATAGAGAGGCGAAGGGAAGGAAAAGATGAGGTAGAAAAAAAGTGTACAAGCAATAGGGATAACCGCACCCTGGAGAGGATTGTGAAACAAAACCCATTCAAAAATGTGGTGGAGATTCACAAAGAGTGGACTGCAGCTGGAGTCAGTGCTTCAAGAACCACTACGCACAGACGTATGCAAGACGTGGGTTTCAGCTGTCGCATTCCTTGTCAAGCCACTCTTGAACAACAGACAGCGTCAGAAGCGTCTCGCCTGGGATAAAGACAAAAAGGACTGGACTGCTGCTGAGTGGTCCAAAGTTATGTTCTCTGATGAAAGTAAATTTTGCATTTCCTTTGGAAATCAGGGTCTCAGAGTCTGGAGGAAGAGAGGAGAGGCACGCAATCCACGTTGCTTGAGGTCCAGTGTAAAGTTTCCACAGTCAGTGATGATTTGGGGTGCCATGTCATCTGCTGGTGTTGGTCCACTGAGTTTTCTGAGGTCCAAGGTCAACGCAGCCGTATACCAGGATGTTTTAGAGCACTTCCTGCTTCTGACCAACTTTATGGAGATGATAGTTGGCCAAGATTTCTAAAAATCCTTTCTTTGTATTGGTCTTAAGTAATATTCTAATTTTCTGAGATACTGAATTTGGGATTTTCCTTAGTTGTCAGTTATAATCATCAAAATGAAAAGAAATAAACATTTGAAATATATCAGTCTGTGTGTAATGAATGAATATAATATACAAGTTTCATTTTTTGAATGGAATTAGTGAAATAAATAAACTTTTTGATGATATTCTAATTATATGACCAGCACCTGTGTATATATATATCAAATTAATTAAATATTTTTAGTCGTGTAGCTCTGTATTCAATCATCGCTGTCACTTCTGAGTACTCGAGTGTTGGCATGTTATTCTGGAACAGGTGACATTTAGGAGTCTTTGTGGAGCATTCATGTTTTTGTGGCCTTTTATTGAAACTGCATTGATGAATCAGTTCTTGAAAAGGTAGAATAGGAAATCATTCCCAGCTTCCCACCCATCAACAACAAAATCCCACACAGTCATTGTTGTTATTTTATTGTTTTGTTGTTGTTTTTTACCCATAGAGGAAAGGGCCTCATCATCGCTGTTCAGTTGGTCATGCCACAGTATTGTCTTTATTCTCTGGGGAGGAAAAATGTCAGAGTGCTCATGCTGTGAAACTCTTTCATAAACCACTGTATTTTTACTCTGGTACACTGCAGGAAATTACCCTTCTGAGAGAACATTGAGTCTGTGACTGTGTTTTCTCAGATGTTTGACATACCGTGCTGTATATGTTCATTGAAGTTAGGGCTGGGCAATAAATTATATTATATATTGAGATCGCGATAAAATTTACGTTGATAACGATGATAAGCTCTGGACATTTTTACTTGATATTGATTAATCTAATTGCCTATCACACAGCAGAAATAAACGCAACAACAGCCAGTCAGTGCATGACGCTAATGAGTGATTTCTGCGTGTCTCTGTGTGAATGAATGGCACGGTTTCGTCTGATACGCAAACTCACATACACGTGATGCTCACAGCGCTTTCAGCGTCTATCTCAATTTATGAGCACATGAACACATGAACTTCATCTCCAGAGCTGCTCTGAGAGACACTTCACAAGCTTTTCACTGTTTCATTTGAGAAAAACTACTGTCAAATACACACTGAAACTGAAACTAAAACCGAAAGGTCTTCTCGACAACCCGTCAAAATAAAAGTCCGGTTTAAATTCAAGAAATTATGACAGAAATATATCACTACTGTATACTAAAATGTACTTCTCAAAGTAATAATAATAATAATAATATGGTTATTTCTAAGGAATATCATACAACCAAGATATATTTTCATCCATGTTTTAATTTATGAAGTTCTGTTGTAGCATTTTATTTGACAAAACAATAAAAATGCAATGTTTTGTTGTAAATTAATTGTTATATTTTCATTTAATTACAATATAAAAGCTAAATTATTAAAATACAAATTTGTATTAGATCATAAAACACAGAATCCCAAAAAATGAAAAGGAAAACAGAATTTAGGGAAAAATAAAATGGATTTCATGGGGACCTAAATTAAAATGTAGCAACTCTGTGGAGTTTAATTGTGAAAAAACAAGTTTACATGTTTACATTCATTCTCAAAGTCTAACAAATATGTGGAAAACATTTCCTTCCCCATTAATGGTAAGTGAATATCATGATAACTATAGATATCATATGTTATGGGAAAAAAAAATATTGTGTTAATATTTTTGGCCATATCTCCCAGCCCTAATTGAAGTACATTTTTGTTCATTTAACTACTTTGCCTTGAATTTGTTTCTTTTAAGGATCATAAAATGAGCATAAAATGAAAAGGAAAATACTTTGTTCTTATTAAGCATAAATTAATAATACATTAAACAAACAATCAGAAAATTCAAACCGTTCAGAAATATTTATGAAAATGTAACCCGCCTCTGAAATGACTTACTAGTTACTATAATATTGTATAATAATATGTATATGTGTATACACACACACACACACACACCTATATGGATGTATATATTTTTTATTTCAGCTTTACTTCAATTAACGAAAACTATTTTTAATAGTTTTAGTTAAGGTTAATAACACTGGATGACATAACCAAGGCTGTGTGGGCAGGGAAAACAAATATTAACATATACAGTCATGGATGTTAGATACAAATTAGCTAAACTTCCCACTGAATATTCTGCTTTACAGAAGAAGAATTTCATAAAATCTGTGAGCAATTCATCAGTGCACATAAACATAAAGGAAAATATTTGTTTGTCTTTCATCAAAATGTAATAACCTTTTATAATTTTTTTTTCACTTGGATATATGTCACATTATGGAAGTATAATGGATTACGAGTGGCAGCATGTAATCAGTAAACGAGTCAAGATGAGAGTCACACCACACCGACGTCAAGTTGATTTCACACTTGCTGCTCACCTCTCATCATGTGCAGTGATAATAAAGCACTACTGGATCCATAATGGAGTCACGGTTTCCTGCTGCCTTCACTGACTGTTATTATCACAGGCACAGTGACAGCTGTGTTCAGTGATCATTATCACCACTAGACTCTCAGAAGCCTGTTGTTTCCATTGTATGTAATAGTTTGTAGTGAAACTCAGCCTCGGGTTACAAAGCTCACTTCATTCCTTCATTGACAAATGTCAGCAAGGAATTAAAGGAATATTGCAGGTTATTTTTTTGTTTTGTGTCTATGGATCACATCTGTGGCGTGCTTTGTAACTTTGTACACATTATTAATGTGCTAACTACAGGTGTGTAAACACACCTGTATTTTGTTTTTACAAACTGATGGACAACTCAAAATTATACTAATTATACTACAGATGCAGTAAATAGACATTAAGTTTTTTTTTTTAAATATAATGCAGCATTTATAGTCAGCCAGAAATTACAGTCTGTTAGTGTTTACGTGACCGGAGAGTCATACATGGATAAAGAATTAGAAAAAAAACTTTATTATTATATTAAACAAATGGTGCATTAGCAAAGTATTTTGAAATATCAGCAGCATTTCAAAACATCAATCACAAACATTTCAACCATATATTTCTAGAGGAATTTCTGAAATTTCATGCATAATAAAGGGGTTAGCTGTATTTAAAGGGTTAGTTCACCCAAAAATGATAATTCTGTCATTATTTACTCACCCTCATGTCGTTCCACACCCATAAGACCTTCGTTCATCTTCAGAACACAAATTAAGATATTTTTGATAAAATCCGTTGGTTCAGTGAGGCCTCCATTGACAGCAAGATAATTAACATTTTCAATGCCCAGAAAGCTACTAAAGACATATTTAAAACAGTTCATGTGACTACAGTGGTTCAACCTTAATGTAATGAAGCGACGATAATACTTTTTGTTTTCAAAACACTGCGTCATGAAACTTTGCAGCTTCACAAATCTTTTTTTAATCAGTGGTTCGGAGCGTGTAACAAACTGCCAAAGTCACGCCCCCCAGTGGTGAACTATTGAAATTTCGAAACACTTATGACGTAACGAAGCCTCTTTACTGAAATCACGTGACTTTGGCAGTTTAATACAAGCTCCGAACCACTGATTCGAAAAATTTGTAAAGCTTTGCGTTTTCAGCAAATAATTCATTTCAGTGTGTGTTTCGCTTTAAAACACGAGCTCTGTCTTATTCTGTGAGTGTTTCTGAATAGAGCAAGCCCAAAACATCCCACTGCTGTATGACCAGATGATACGCAAACTATGTTTCTCAGCTAGATAAAGCAAACCAGCGTCTCGCTAGTAAAGTTTTGATGGATGAGGATTGCAATTAAGGTAAAGATGATTGTGGTGACGTACAGGAGTCGTACAGAACGTAAGCGTGAGTCTATATATAAGCTCTTTGCTGTTGCACACATGCTATACACTGTGAAATTTTTTTTTTTTTTTTTTTCATGGTTGCTTTGGTGTGCATACATTTATGTAATAACATTTGATGTCCTTTTGGAGTTTCCAAGTTGTTATTTTTTTTTTTTTTTTAAAAACAACAACATAAATTTATCTTGAAAAAAAGCTTGCAGAAAATACAGTTTTGTGAGAATCATCCTTCAATCTGATTGGATGGATAGAGCAAATGATGACAAAATAGACGTGTTAAACAAGATAAATGGTGTATGCCTAATTTCGCAATAAGTGAAACAAATTTTAATCTGTTGACAGCCCTAATTTATACATCAATCAAAACCGAAAGTTGTTTCAGAAGTGGAGCAAATGATATTTTGTTGGAAAATTACATAAACATTTGTTTTCTGTGAAATTCTGTGTTTGTGCACAATAAAACCAGGAATGTGCATTAAAAAAGAAGGTCAGTTTTGATTTCAGGCTGGTTTTAATCATACATTGATGTTTGTTTTTGTTTTTTTAATATCTAATGCATGTCATAGTGTCCTTCTGCTTCAAGGTTCTCTGATTTTGTCATTGAGCAGTGTAAGTCAAAAGCAATACTGCCATATGAGACTAATTTCCTTTGTGTGTTATGGCTAAATTTAGTCTGACCTAGTTGGTTGCTAGTGAGTGGAGTTCGAGGAAGCCACAGACTGACGTGATCATGGGTATCTTGGGTAAGAACCTTATTTCAGGGAGTCACCAGCTGTTATTTAGAATCAAAAATGTAAATTTTACATCGTTTTTTTTTTTAATAGCATGTGGTGTGATCTTAAACAGCATCATGAGCTTGTTTATACACCGATCAGGCATAACATTATGAGCACTGACAGGTGAAGTGAATAACTCTGATTATCTCTTCATCACGGCACCTGTTAGTGGGTGGGATATATTAGGCAGCTCCAAAACTGCAGCTCTTGTGGGGTGTTCCCGGTCTGCAGTGGTCAGTATCTATCAAAAGTGCTCCAAGGAAGGAACAGTGGTGAACCGGCAACAGGGTCATGGGCGGCCGAGGCTCATTGATGCACGTGGGGAGCGAAGGCTGGCCCGCATGGTCCGATCCAACAGACGAGCTACTGTAGCTCAGATTGCTCAAGAAGTTAATGCTGGTTCTGATAGAAAGGTGTCAGAATACACAGTGCATCGCAGTTTGTTGCGTATGAGGCTGCATAGACCAGTCAGGGTGCCCATGCTGACCCCTGTCCACCGCCGAAAGTGCCAACAGTGGACACGTGAGCATCAGAATTGTTTTTAAAACTACTCAAATCTTAACATTTCAAATTATTTTTTTCATGTTTGACTGACATTATCATTGTCCATTTTGGACTAAATGGCTGCAAATGTCCTGCATTCTCTCATGACTTTGTCGAGCTCTTTGATGTGCGTGTCGTTTCATCCTCCTTTCTTTAGATGTGTGCACTTGCCGAAAGGACACAGCAGTAGTACTGCCTGAAAAAACATTAGGAGTGTTATCTGCTCAGTATCCGCTTGCTGTTGTGAAACAGCCGCCCAACATCAGTTCAGAGGGTCAGGTCAAATCTATTGTGTTTTATTAGACAGGAACAGTTTGTGCTGCTGTTATTGTGCGTTAACAGTAACACACAGAAAGCTCAGCCAGTGAAATATCTAAGGTCACCACAGAATAAAACAGAGATAGATGAGCAGACCAAAGGCCTTGGGTTGAAGGAAAGTTTTGTTTAAGGCTTATTAAAGTCTTAGATCTAATATTCGTGACCAGAAGTCCATTTAAAGTGACGTACAGTTTCTTAAATGTATTATAAATGTGCAGATCTGTTATTGACCTGATTATGATATGATCTACAGTCATTTTTGGCACTTTAAATTCCACTATGAAATTACAAAAACAACATTGTGCAACATAAATCGACCAAAAAGCTGTCTGTTAGATAACTGTCTTAATTCTTCTGCTATATAAGCAAACGGCTGGATTGAAGTCATATTCATTTAACCGACACAAAACGAAAAAGATGAAGTCAGAAGCCAAATTTTCACCTTTAACTTTTCAGATTACACCCACAGTATTGTTGGTTTTATTAATGTTAAAAATTAATTTGTATGGATACAAAATAATTTGTATTTTTTTACACTATATTGGATTATCCTGGATACAGTCTGCCATTTGCGTAGGTTTGAATGTCAGTCGTGTGTGTTTGTAACAGAGAGTGAGTGTGTAGGAGGACTATTCTGTTGTATTCAACACAAAGGGCCCTGATGTTACATAATATTACTGAATCACTCAATTACTGTTAAAGTGAACATTAGTCTTCCTATATGACGTTCACAACACATTCTGTCTTCATACATCATCTTACACCATTTAGTTATGTCATATCCCCTTAAAACATCATTTCTGTTTTCTCAGTGGGGAAGTTAAGGACAGTTCTGAGATTTGACTTCTGTGTTGAATGTTGTGAAATTAATAATTTCACACCAGTTCTGGTGTGTCTACTTATTAATATATATATATATATATATATATATATATATATATATATATATATATATATATATATATAAAATATATATAAAATGTGTGCAGTGTGGCAGGCTACATTCTGACACTTGCGTGCCCATTGTAGACGCTTTTGACATAGGGGTGTACGATATTGACAAAAATGTATATCTCTATATTTTCTGAGATTTTATTGTTTATTGTGTTGGTACCTTTGGCAGGTTTAGGACTGCCATGGACAGCTGAACTAACAGTGGTTAGTTCGCAGCAGTGACAGAAATCAAATTCTTACATTTAATCAAATTCAGTTAGAATAATAAGACACAGTAGGCTAATGAGTGAGTCATTGAATCATTCTTTCAAACGATTTGTTCATTCGCTGCCGTGTGTTGCTCAGAGATGCAAAACAGCCCTGTGGCTTTGTTTGGAACTATTTTTGTTGGTGAAATAGAGCAAAAACAGGCAATATTGTGTCTAAATCTAATGCTGCGTTCACACCGAACGCGTCTGGGGCGTCAAATTCATGTCAGACGCGTCTAGTTGGACAGTTGAAGTCAGGCGCGCGTCAAATTCGCTCTATACGCGCGTCTAAACAAAGTGTGTTCAGACGCAAATTCGCGTCATGGGAGGGGCTTCCATCTCTTTCTGCACAGATCCTCTGAATAAACACATCATCTTGTCAGTTGGAAACTAGTAGCGGCAATTTAACTCTGTTATGCTGGCCGTCTTTTGCTAGCGAGCAGGTGGGCTATGATCAACGGCTAAAATCATGCAAAGCGTTTTACAACTAACCAGATTGTCCGATTTCTTCGCTTATCCTCTTCCAGGCAAGGCCCTTTTTATTCCTGTCTCAATAAAAATATGAAGACACATCATAGGTGGCCACACACAGACTATTGTCTTTGTTCTGGTCTCCACCGCTGATCACATCATAAACACGTTACCAAAGCAGAGTCCCTGATTGGTTAATGCGACGCAAATTTTCGCCAAAGTTCAGATTTTTCAACTCGGGCGTCTAGGGCGTCAGACGCTAAATTCGTGCGTCCGATGCGTCAGGCGCGTGAACGCTCAATTCGCGCCATTCGCGCGTCAGCGGTCGATTCGCGCCGTGCTATATGCTTGATTCACGCCGCAGGATGACTAGACGCGCGTTTACACTGACTTAACATGTAAATCAGACGCCCCAGATGCGTTCGGTGTGAACGCAGCATAAGTCACTTAATATTAACTTCTTTTTCAGCCTATTGGACTGTTGTATAAAATCAAAATCACATTTGTAATCATGCTGCTATTTGAAGAAAAGACGGCACACTTCATGTGATACTGATTAACTATAATAAATTATATAAATATAAATGACACAGAGGTAATTTCGCACCCTTATCTTGGATATTGGGGGCCTACTAATGCATTTTAATAGACTAAATTACGCAGTGAAAGTGTGCACACTAAACCACTGACCTGGAGCAACACGGAGATATTCTGACCCAGTCGGCTTGCCATAACAATTTGGCCCTTGTTAAACTCACTGAGATCTACCCATTTCTCCTGCATCCAACATGTTGAAAATGAGAATAGATTGTTTGATTACCATCTAATCTACCCAGACCTTAACACTCTGAGGTCTGAGGTATCGCCGGCGATACCACCGCGGTTTTTTTCTTACAAGTGTGAAAGAGACTCAAAATACTCCGTCAATGTTACACATACAATTAAGAGCTATACACCATTTTAATCTGTGGAATATCTTCTTTTATTTGTGTACACTCAGAGTAAAAACACAATGTTGTGCTTTTTGCAAAATAAAGAAAACTAACATGATGCGTGATCATGCGTGATTGAAGTCCAATCTGATAGTTCTCAGAAAATGAACTATAACTTAGTGAATACTAATCACAAAAAAATTTGACTTATGTCTAAAAAAACATTGAAATGTCAGGTTTTAAATCGTGTAAGTCAAATCAAAAACAAAAATTCTCTGTTTATGTAATCTGTATGAAAATAGAGCCATGTCCGAAGTCCGTGATTCAGCTCATTATCTGCTAATGTGGCCACGCCCACGGAGCCGGCGCTATTCAGACGCAAATTCTGAGTCAATACATGCATACATCGTCTCAATCGTGTATTTATTGTCTTGAAAAGTGTTTATCTGGATGTTACAGTGATCTCTGGCCTCTGTTAGTTCGGTTAGTTCCTGGATTGCCTATTCTTCTTTAGCAGGCATTTGTGGACTAACGGTGCACAGAGCGCCCTCCGGCTGCAAGTATGAATTGAAAACACAGTATCCAGCGTTCATAGTAATGACAATAAATCCTGAATCAATATTACTCCTCAGTATAGAAAATTGACAAACATATGAGAATCCATCAATATTTCTTCAAATGTGCATGCTTTTAAGCTAAAAGACTATATGAAATGCCATAGAGGTAACATAATTGTTCAGACACTTTGCATCACAGAAATACATTATATTTTAAAGTATATAATAGAATACCATTATTTTAAATTGTAATAATATTTCACAGTATTGCTGTTTTTTCTGTATGCTTGATTTACACCATGATAAGCTTTGAAATATAATCACAGAGGGTTTTTTCACAGCCTATCTGACTGAAAGAGCTCATTATTTATGCAGGTCATTAGAGCTCTTTATGCGATTCTTTTGACTTCACAGGTGAGAATCACCCATTATTCATGATGATTCACGCCTCCACGCATACTGTGTTTCTTGACCAAAGATGTTTTAGAAAATTTAAATCTCTCTATTGTTTTATATGAAGCAGTAGGTAGGATAATTTTTACATAATTCTGAAGCAAAAACTCTAGTCTACAATCTCCAATACCCAGAAGTCTTGTGAACACAGATTTAATATTATTTTTTTGGCCTTATTTCAGTGACTTAAGTTTTTTGTTTTTTCAATAACCACGCATAAACGTTATTCCTTCAAAAATACAAACATGTACATACATGTTCCTCACATATTATTGTAGCCTAGTTTGTGCTGAATACAGTGTAATGACACTTTTGTCATTTATATGTTTATGAACAACTGAAAAAAGCACAAATGTCAGGGCATGTCAAAACTTCTCCAGGCCCCAAATCAGCCTCAGACTCCAGAGGGTTAATATGTGGCCTTGATAGGAGATGATCAATGATATTCTTGGGTAAAGAAAACGCTGTGCTTATTGAAAGAACCAGTTTTTTATTTAGCCTTGCATTGCAAACAAGTAGACAATCCAAAATGTGTGTGGCACTTCATTCACGATAGAAGCCGTTATTTTACCGACAGTAATTATTATTCCCCCAGTCAATTATTATGACTGCGGTTCATGGTGATGTCACTGCAATTGTTAGGTATAGCTGCTAATTGGACAGATGACAGTAAAGCAGTTGCTACTTTGAAAGACATTATCACTCTTTCTATTCTGAGCCTCCATTTCACAAGGTGTCATGCCGCGCTATCTGTCAGTGCTAATTAGAAAGTGCTTTGCTATCCGTCATGTTTTTTAGTGCAGTTCAGGGGTTGGTTTGTCTGTGCTTTTTGTGGTTTTTCACCCTCATAGACGGAAACCTTTTCTTTTGACTTGTTGACTCTAGCAAACGTGTGCAGCGCTGAATATGTCTGTGACCTTAATTTAATTGCGTGTTTGTTTGTAAGAGAAAGTGCAGTGTGCTGGAGTGAGTGAGTGTCATCATGTCTGGACTTGTGCTGCAATTTCCTTCCTTATTAAATGGAAGAACGCACTGTTCATTCCTCAGTAAACTGAATGTTTGTCCATGAAGAGGAAATGAGAAATAGAGCTTATTTGTGAGACAAAACCTCTGTCTGCTTCTAATTTCACGAGTGGCAGTAGGTCATCAAACCATCACCCACACTGTCTGTCTATCTATCTATCTATCTATCTATCTATCTATCTATCTATCTATCTATCTATCTATCTATCTATCTATCTATCTATCTATCTATCTGTCTGTCTGTCTGTCTGTCGTTCTATCATTCTATCTATCGTTCTGTCTATTTATCTATCTATCATTTTATCGTTCTGTCTGTCCATCTGTCATTCTATCTATCTATCTATCTATCTATCTGTCTGTCTGTCTGTCTGTCTGTTGTTCTATCATTCTATCTATCGTTCTATCTATTTATCTATCAATCATTCTATCTATCATTTTATCGTTCTGTCTGTCTGTCTGTCATTCTATCTATCTATCATTCTGTCATTCTATTGTTCTATCTATCATTCTTTCATTCTATTGTTCTATCTATCATTGATTCTATCAATCGTTCTCTCTATCTATCTGTCAATTTCTCGTTCTATCAATCTATCCGTTTATCATTCTATCCAGCTCTATCTATCTATCTATCTATCTATCGTTCTGTCTGTCTGTCAGTCGTTCTATCATTCTATCTATCGTTGTCTATTTATCTATCAGTCGTTCTATCTATCATTTTATCATTCTGTCTATCTATCTATCTATCTATCTATCTATCGTTCTGTCTGTCTGTCAGTCGTTCTATCATTCTGTCTATCGTTCTATCTATTTATCTATCAATCGTTCTATCATTTTATCGTTCTGTCTATCTGTCATTCTGTCTGTCTGTCTATCTATCTATCGTTCTGTCGTTCTATCTATCTATCTATCTATCTATCTATTGTTCTATCTATATTGTTCTATCTATCATTCATTCTATCAATCGTTCTCTCTATCTATCTGTCAATTCCTTGTTCTATCTATCATTCTATCCATCTGTTTATCATTCTGTCCATCTGTTTATCATTCTATCTGTCTGTTTATCATTCTATCCAGCTGTCTGTCTATCTATCTATCTATCTATCTATCTATCTATCTATTGTTCTGTCTGTCTGTCGTTCTATCATTCTATCTATCGTTCTGTCTGTCTGTCTGTCTATCTATCTATCTATCTATCTATTGTTCTATCTATCATTCTATGATTCTATCTATCATTCTGTCGATTGTTCTCTTTATCTATCTATCATTTCCTCATTCTATCTATCATTCTATCCATCTAGCTATCATTCTGTCTGTCTATCTATCGTTCTATCTGTCAGTTTATCATTCTATCTGTCTGTCTATCATTCTATCCATCTGTTTATCATTCTATCATAAAAATGCCATTAATCACAATAAATGTGATTGTTACAAAAACATCTTTTGGCAGAAAACATTTATATGGCTTGATTGAGATGAATAAAAATGCTAATGGAAATATTCCAGCAGGTAACAAATAAAAATATATATTTTAATAAAGCAAACAAAAAATACCAAATTACATACTATACACCAGTGATTCCCAGTCCTGTTCCTGGAGGCACATCAACAGTGCACATTTAGGATGTCTCCCTTATCTGTCCCACATATTTCTGGTCTTGGAGTCTCAATAATAAGGATAGAATATATATAGAATACTGCATAAGGATGTGAAGTAGGACACAGCTATACAGTAACAGTTTGTGATATATTTTGAGACTTTATTTTGATAACCTGCATTTCATTAAGTGAGCCATCTGGTGCGATTCAGTCATTGAAGATCCTGTGATTGATTCAATAAACTCTTGCCAACTATGTTGCTTATGACAATCTTGTCATTAGAAGCACGTTCTGAACAGTGTGAGAGTGTCATGTGTGTGTTTGAACAACCTCTGCTCACATTCACCAGTGCATTAAAGAGAGAGAGTTTTGCAAAGACCCTCTGACCTCACGCCTTCATCTCTCGTGCACAGCAGCGTGGTAAACAAACTGCCAACAGACCAACTACAACGTTAGGGCCGGTGCTGGTGAACCAGAGGCAGAAGTAGGTCAGGATTCTGACTCTGACAAGTGTGTATGTGTAAATGTAGGCCAATTCATACTTCCACAGTTGGTGCTTTGTATTACCAATGAGGAAAAGGCTTAGATAATTTCTGAGCTTAGATAATTGGAACAGTAGGTGTGGAAAAACTACACAGCTAGTTGGCAGCTTAATCAACTTGTCGTTCTTATTATAGAAGCTCTGCATAGTGAAGCAGGTGATGAATTGGAGTGTAAGATCAAAATCAAAACTTTTCAGGCATGATTTCAAAGATTTTTGAGGTTTGACAAAGATGTACGCATGCATAGTGAAAGGAAATGCATTTTTTTGTTCTGTTCTCTACCTATTTTACATCCATAATCTGACATGTGTGGTGTCGTATCCACCTTACACAGATATATTGAAGAATAATTGAATAAAATGTCAGATTTTTTTTTTTTTTTCACCCATTTTTTTCAATCTCTCACCGTGGCAAAAATGTTAACCTAATTTTCGTCCTGCAATGCAAGATATGTTAATCCTCTTAATAGTGCTGTTTAACTAGTCTGGATTATGTTTGGCACCACTTGATGTGTCACCCGTTCACATATACTGAGATATTTGTTTTTCCTTTAGCGTGGCCACTCAGTGTTACATAATGACAGCTACTTTAGCCTAGTTGTGTGTTTCTAAATAGTCACAACAAACAGTAGTGGACTATTTATATAGTAAATGTCATAAAATGATATTGAGATTCTGGCTAATACAGATGAAATCAAGCGTATGGCGCCACGTTAGTCAAGCTCGCATCAGCTGACGGTCAGCTGATCTATGTCTACCTATAGGAAAACGATGCCCATCACTATATAAGTATATAAGTCGTCTTTTCAGTTATCCTTCAGCTGCTTTCATTGTGTTCCTCATCAGTTAAATACCCTTCACCATCCCCAGCTCCTCCTCTTGTCCACAGTCAGGATTTAGCCTCTGATATTCCTAATGTCATTGTCATCAAGAACAGGAGCGTTAATTGGGTATAGCAGGGTGTGGCGGCTGTCTGGTCAGGTCAATGTAAAGTAGTATTGCAGGATTAACAGAGTTATATTACTACATATAATTTGTAATGATTTAATAAAAGAGAAAAGCAAGTAAATTAAAACAATCTGGTTGTTATATTCGTGTCACGTAAGTTTAACGACACTGCAAATGTTTCTATTTACAACGTGGTTTTGCACTGTTGAGTATTGTATCCAATCACAGCCATTTCTGTTGAAAATAATGACCAATCAGAGGTGTTTAAGTTACCAGTAGTAAGAATCGTCTCTGTTTCTCTCAAAACACTGTACGAGTTTGTTTAGCACTTTAAGTTTAAGTTTTATATGCACACAAATTCTCCATTTATAATGACGTTTAGTCTGATTCATTGATTAAAATGATTCATTGATTAAAATTAGTTTGTGCTGAACTGACTGACAGCTTCAGTGACTATAAAGGAAGCGCTCTTTACTCGCGGTCTGTCCAATTTCATTTGCAATTTAAAGAAAAGTTTTCATTTTTCATGAGAATTTGTGACCTTTCCTACAAATGTACTTCACACTTCATTACAAAAATGACAAAAAATAGACAAAAATGGCAAAAATAAAATTTGAATGTTATAATAGGGATTTGATCATCAAAATAAATTCAAAACAAAAATGTGTGGGAAAAAAAAAAAAAATTATTCTCTCAGTGAATGGGACACAGATTTTACTAGTAAAATTTATGAATAATATATGTGTCAAATAATGTTCTTAGTCTTTTCTTCCTGTGGGGGAGACTACAATAATTTACTATGAATTAAATGGAAATCAAATTAAATACAATTCATAGTGTAACCAAAATACCAATAATGCCTAAAAGAAAAAGAAAAAACTTAGCGTGTGACTTTTAATTATAAACGAGCCCGAAATACACAGGTACTCTTATTTTGAAATGTCTGTACTATTGCAGGCTGATCCTTCAGATTCTTACAATCATCTAAAACATTTTATATAATGGCCATAAAGTAGACATTGTAATAATTCATCAACTTGAGTTCATTAGCAATCGCTTGGCATAAATCTGCGCTTTTCATTGATTGAGAATCACTTTGAAGCAGTCAAGCTCTGTTGCGTGAGCTTGTAGAACGCGCAACAGCGCCCCCTTGTGACTTTGCAAAATGCAGCGGCCGTGGGAATGTTAGCGGGAGTAAACAGTTCTGCCACACACATAATGAGCAGGTACGAAACGACTAGTTAATCGATCGCGGATGGTTTCATTATCTTGCGGGAATATAAAAGTATAAGAGGATAAAAATAATAGAAGCAAAAATGTGTCTCCGAATATACTTGGGCGGCCGTTATTATACGTGGGCGGCCCGCCCAAGTAAAGTCTATGTGTGGGAAGCACTGTATATACATATATATATATATATATATATATATATATATATAATATATATATTAGGGGTGGGAATCGGAGGGTACCTCACGATACGATACGATCACGATAAATGGCTCACGATAACGATAATATCGCGAGTCAGCGATTCTGCGATAATCAATATATCGCTAGACAATCCTATAATGATACATCGCGATATTGGTCTTAATATGAAAACAAAATGCACGTGAAAAGGTTAAGTGCAGGTTAACGGATAAATCCGATCTTATATGTACATTTAATAGAGTTCACGTCACCGAAAGCAAGAAATATGAGGTGCATTTTATTGACCATCAGTTAATTTCAAAATCAAAGACTGCAATAGGAGAGAGCGGCAACAGCACTGGTATAAGGTCTCATTACTTTTAATGAAGATAATTGTGTGTTATGCGTCTGCGACTTACTTTCACTTTCATATGCGGCCGTTTGCGCGTCAGCTTGCTGAAGAGATCTGCAGCGATGTGTGATGCAGTAGCGTTGTCATATCTGACTCTCACATGTTTCAGTTTTAGTATTTTGGGGAGAAGTAAAATTTACATATGTAGTTTCAACAACCAGATGCATTTAGACTGAGCATAGACAGTTTTGACTGGAATGCGTCCCAGACCATCTCCTGAAGTGGTTTGAGCGATCGGATTTAAATCCGTCTCAAATGCATTTTTAGGCATTTAGGCATTTAGACCTGGTCTTTTCACGATCGGATAGCTATCCGATCAGAGAAAATGCATGAAGTCACCAGGTGCAAACAGACCCTTTGACGTTCTTCAAGCGCTTAGATATACACGGGAGCGTTCGAAAGCAGGCGTCTATCAGAGGATCCCTAATATATGCTTTCAAATGCTCCCGTGTATATCTAGCGCTCGGTGAAGAACGTCAAAGATGTCTACGACTGTCACATCAATGGTATAAAAGTGCGTCAAGACTTTGAACTTAAACGTGGCTGGGGCATCTATTTTACTCACACTGCTGTCCGCCATCCTGTTAATAACCTCTTTTTCTTAGGCTAGTTAACTTAAGTTCACGTTTCCCTCATTCATGTGTCGAGCGCCGCCTTGAAGTAGGACGCTTTGAGCAAAGAAATCTATATATAGCGCTTTATTTTTTTAAATTAAAATATCGATATTTGGCGCAGCGATACGATTCTCGTATCGCACAGAGAAGGATGACGATATATCGCCATATCGATATTTTGTCCCACCCCTAATATATACATATATATATATATATATATATATATATATATATATATATATATATATATATATATATATGGAAATGGCTAATGAGCCAGTAAGTGCTCCTCTGCCGCCATCTACTGGTTATAGTTTTTAAATTTTAAAATAAGTGTTTGTTTTTCACCAAATGATAGTTTTCCTACATTGTGAAACTTTGTTTTACAAATAGTGACAATCTGTGAAAGATGAATGTTTGAAACTTTTGGTCATCACATTAAAAATAAATTTAAATTGTATAATATTCAAACTTTTGAGCATTGAAGTGCTGGACAAGGTTGTGTGAAGTACTTGAAAGTCCTTGAAAGTCTAAACCTTGTGCTAATTTTCAGTTACCTTTGATGACGTGATCCTGATGGAACAAATAATTATTTTGTACTTGGTGTTGTGATGGTTGATAACTTATAAATAACTGATATTATAATTATCTAAAAAAAAAAAAAGTGTTGTAGAGCTATATTTAAAATGGAAAGAAATAGTATCCAGTATCATCCAGTAATGTCGGCTGATTAATAAATAATCTGAACCCATGATGTCAGGCATCATTTCTATAATAAGCTAAGATAGAGGCTCTTTATTGATTTTTACTTCCGCCCTCCCCAGTTTGTGCACAGGAAAACATCATGTGATTTCAGCCTGCCAAATGTCACTACTTCCTGTCCCTGATCTAATCTCTCTCTCTCCCTCTCTTCTCTATGTTTCTAGTTATTAAGTGAAAAGATAAGCGGTGCAGAAGGGACAAAACTCGATGAAGACTTCACGGAAATGGAGCGGGTGAGAACTGCAGAAACGAGCCCCTTCTTCTCACCTGATTTATGTTACAAGCATGCATACTTTTACCATCTTTACTCTATTTATTCTTACTGCTTTTCAGAAAATAGAAGTCACCAACAAGTCTGTTTTTGAACTTATAACTAAAACCACAGAATACCTTCAACCAAACCCAGGTATGATTCAGAAATCAGAACGATTTACTGCACTTATTATTGCATTTAGTCATTCACATTACACCTGAAATGAGGAGGCAAGGCTTGGTGTCCGAGTTAAAGACTTGTGAAACACCACGTAATTTACACTATCAACAAGTGACCAATGCAATAATAACTTAACACTATTCATTAAAACCAAGTCACATCAAAGTCTAAGCAGATACACACTACTGTTCAAAAGTTTGGGGTCTTTCTTTCTTCAGTCGAAAAGAAATGAAGGTTTTTGATGAAAACATTCCAGGATTTTTCTCCATATAGTGGACTTCACTGGGGTTCAACGGGTTGAAGGTCCAAATGTCAGTTTCAGTGCAGCTTCAAAGAGCTCTACATGTTCCCAGACGAGGAATAAGAGTCTTATCTAGTGAAATGATTGGCCATTTTCTGAAAAAAAAAATAAAAATAAAAAAATAAATAAATAAATATATATATATATATATATATCTTTTTAACCACAGATGCTCATCTTGCACTGCTCTGCGATGCGCCACGCATTATGTAATCACGTTGGAAAGGTCACATGTGACCTAATATATATATATATATATATATATATATATATATATATATATATATATATATATATATATATATATATATACTTTTTAACCACAGATGCTCATCTTGCACTGCTCTGCGATGCGCCACGCATTATGTAATCACGTTGGAAAGGTCACATGTGACCTAATATATATATATATATATATATATATATATATATATATATATATATATACTTTTTAACCACAAATGCTCATCTTGCACTGCTCTGCGATGCACCACGCATTATGTAATCACGTTGGAAAGGTCACATGTGACGTAGACGGAAGTATCGCGGTAAGGCAAAAAACTCCATCTCATTTTCTCCTCCAACTTCAAAATCTTAAATCATAAAACATCATTGTTTTACCTTTTTTTTTGTAAAGGGCATTTGACTTAGTCTCTGCACGTTCGCTTTGTAAACACTGGGTCGGTATGTCCACCTACCAAGCGTGATCTTTCCAACATGATTACGTAATGCGTGGCGCATAGCAGATCAGTGCAAGATGAGCATTTGTGTTTAAAAAGTATATAAATGTTTATTTTTTTTTTTAGAAAATGACCAATGGTTTCTCTAGATAAGACTCTTTATTCCTCGTAGAGCTCTTTGAAGCTGCTCTGAAACTGACATTTGGACCTTCAACCCATTGGTAACTGTTGAAGTCCACTATATTTTCCTCAAAAACCTTAATTTCTTTTTGACTGAAGAAAGAAAGACATGAACATCTTGGATGACATGGGGGTGAGTAAATTATCAGGAAATTTTAATTCTGAAGTGAACTAATCCTTTAATGTGGCATGATGGCGGCAGACCATCACTCATATTTTTAGTGTATTTCGATTTATAAATGTAATCTACAATAGTTAATAATTCAACCACTCACCAATGTAATCATCCATTTCCAGCATTCAGACTGATTTGTGCACCTGATTGTCAAGTCACCTTTATTTATAGATGTTTATACAATACAGATTGTTTCAAAGCAGTGATAACAGGAAAATGATTCATTGATGCAAACAGTGTTCATTTCAGATGTATAGTTCAGTGTTGATTCAGTTCTGCAGTAAAGATCATCAATTATTAAATTAGTTCATTTCATCTATAAAGCAGTTCTGCAGAAAACAATGTCAACGTCCAGCTCAGTTCAGTTCTCATCCAATAGTGTCAGTGCAGTCAAATCAATAATATTGAGATGAGAAAATAACACTTAGAACTCACCTCCTCTGAAACTTCATCACTGTTGCACAATATTAATTTATAAAAAAGTGGTTTACGCACTGTTTTATCCGTATTTGGAAATTGTAATGTTTTGGTGTTCTTTTCCATGCATTATTTATTTATTTATTGAGTAGGCACTGCTTCTCTTTCCTCCTCAAGTAAAACACTTCTGCTACTAAATTACTGTAATTTCACTTCCAATGACTCATGTTTAGAGTGCACCGTTGGCTTGATCATGAGTGTATGTCGTGTATATCCGAACAGCATCAAGAGCCAAACTGGGAATGCTCAACACCGTGTCTAAAATCAGAGGGCAGGTGAAGACGACGGGCTATCCTCAAACTGAAGGGCTATTAGGCGACTGCATGCTGCGATACGGACGGGAACTGGGGGAGGAGTCCACTTTCGGTAACGTCCGCACATACCAACAGTCAAGCACACACATGCTCAGACATGAACCACAGGCAGACGGTTACGGAAATCCAGCAGCAATGCGAAGGAATGCTAGTCGATCTCTCTCGAGAACCACAGACTTGCACATCGTGCATTGTGAAACGTGCTTCCTGTCACAGGGCTGTCCTTATAGCATCTAAACACGAGTCTGACACCTTGTGGTGACTCGTGGATGCCAATTATTTTGCATTGACTTCCATTGTCGCTCATCCAGTCTGAATTTAAGGCAGATTTATTTGTGTAATAAAAATTTGCTTTAGTGTTTTAAGTATTCTGATACAAAAATGTATAGCATCCATATCATTCATAAGAATCTTATCTTTTCGGAGAAATGCCTTTCAGTTGTAAAGTATTTCATCATTGGATTATCAAAAAAAAATCATTCATTACACATTTTCCAATGAATTTATATAATATTTTTCTATATATCCATTCCTATTTGCAAAAACTTGCTTGTGTTACCCATTATTAAATCACAGTTCTGATTATTTGATCTTTACATGAAAGTCAAACGTTGCTTCAGTAGGTCTACGTCATCTTCTCAGGGGCTGCGCTGGTGGACATTGGTGAAGCCATGAAACAGATGGCCGATATTAAAGATGCCCTCGATATCAACGTGAAACAGAACTTCATTGACCCATTTCAGACTCTACAAGACAAAGACCTCAAAGAGATTGTGGTATGACACAGTTTCGTTCTTTATTAACACTTAATTTTAAAGAGTAACTAAAATACTAAAATAAAAATAAGATTTTGCATTTAAAAATGTTTTCTACTTAAATGTCTTTTGAAATGAGGTTTGTAAAGATCCAGGCACACCAATGGCCTAGAAAAAGCTGCTGACTTGGAGCACGTCGCCCCCTCATGGTGGCCGTTATGTTGACCACACAAATACTACTCAGTTTATTTCCCTGATTCCCCATATTATCAGACACTATGATTTACAGAATGAAGTTTGTGTTTAAGGTTTAACATCAAGCAGTTTGTGTTTAAGGTTAGTGAAATACAGCTATATTAACTAGGCTGATTAATTGATTAATGTTTGGTTATTTCCAGATAATGAGCATCTGTCAATAACTTTGCCTTCTTGGCTGATTACTCAATGAAAGCATGTTGTGTGATTTCCCTGATAGCATCATCTGAAGAAGCTGGAGGGTCGACGGTTAGACTTTGACTATAAGAAGAAGCGTCAGGGCAAGATTCCTGATGAGGAGATCAAACAGGCTGTGGAGAAGTTTGAGGAGTCCAAAGAACTTGCTGAGAGGAGCATGTTCAACTTTTTGGAGAATGATGTAAGGGAAAAAAATAATAATGTTTACATTAAAGGATTAAAGGATTAGTTCACTTTCAAATAAAATTTTCCTGATAATTTACTCACCCCCATGTCATGCAAGATGTCCATGTCCTTCTTTCTTCTGTCGAAAAGAAATTCAGAAAGAAATAATTTGATGAAAACATTCCAGGATTTTCCTCCTTATAGTGGACGTCAATGGACTCCACTGTTGAAGGTCAAAAGTACAGTTTCAGTGCAGCTTCAAAGGGCTTTAAACGATAGCAGACGAGGAATAAGGGTCTTATCTAGCAAAACGATCGGTCATTTTCGAAAAAATACAACTGTATATGCTTTATAAACACAAATGATCACCTTCCAAGTGGTTCCGCCAAAACAGCACTTCAAAAAGCTTACGCTGTATGTCCTACGCCTTCCCTATTCTACTTACGAAAAGAATGTAACTGCCGCTGCGTTCGTTCCGTAAGTAGAATAGGGAAGGCGTAGGACATACAGCGTAAGCTTTTTGAAGAATACGAATGTGCAGTTTTGGCAGAACCACTTGGAAGGCAATCATTTGTGTTTATAAAGCATTTAAAAAACATTTTTAAAAAATTTCGAAAATGACCGATCGTTTCGCTAGATAAGACCCTTATTCCTCGTCTGGTATCGTTTAAAGCCCTTTGAAGCTGCACTGAAACTGTAATTTTGACCTTCAACCGTCTGGAGGCCATTGAAGTCCACTATAAGGAGAATAATCCTGGAATATTTTCATCAAAAACCTTAATTTCTTTTCGACTGAAAAAAGAAAGACATGAACATCTTGGATGACATGGGGGTGAGTAAATTATCAAGAAAATTTTATTTGAAAGTGAACTAATCCTTTAACTAACATGAACTAACAGTGAGCAGTATATATTTTTTCTGCAATATTTAATAATCTGTGTCTGTTAGTAAATACAATTGTTCATTGTTTGTTCATGTTAACTAATTAAAAAAAGAAACCTTACTGTATATATAATCTGTATGTGTTGCACACTACACTTTTTTCATGTATATTACACATATTGGCCCTCATTTATCAAACGATCGTACGCCAGAAAACTGTGCGTACGCTCGTTTCCACGCAAAATTTGGCATTTATCAATATGAATGTGAGTGGTGACTACGCTCAAATCTCACGTCAGGTCTCAGCTCTTGTACGCATGTTTTTGAGTCAGCGGTAGCTTGCAGTGCAGCAGTAAATCTGGTGGAGAACTGTTTGTTTGTTTTTATTTAACAAAATTTAAAACCTAATGCAAAAAAGTCCAAAAATAGACATACACATTTTAAAATTGTTGAGGATAAAATACACAAAAAAGCCTTAGGCTTATTTCCATTGTGGTCCTCGATATCATAAAAAAATGGACAAACAAATCATTTATGGAGTGCAACTTCAGAAACTCAATAAACACAACTTCAAATTCAAACATCAATGATAAAACAACCATTTTTTTACTTCCTTTTTAAAAATACTCTCATCTAGTATCTCTTGGATACATCTAGGTAATTTATTCCAAGCAACAGAACAAGTATATAGAAAATCATTTTTTCCCATTTCACTCTTAAACCTACAAGGATATATATCATTTTTACTCGCCCTTGTAGAATGACAGTGAACCTCTCTAACAAATACATAATATTTTAAAAGATACTTTGGAACCATTTTCTTTAAAGGTCCCGTTCTTCATGATCCCATGTTTCAAACTTTAGTTAGTGTGTAATGTTGTTGTTAGAGTATAAATAAAATCTGTAAAATGTTAAAGCTCAAAGTTCAATGCCAAGCGAGATATTTTATTTAACAGAAGTCGCCTACATCGAACGGCCAGTTTGGACTACATCCCTCTACTTCCTTCTTTAATGACGTCACTAAAACAGTTTTTTGACTAACCTCCGCCCACAGGAATACACAAGAGTTGCGTTTGTAGAGTGTGTTTGTTGCCATGTCGTCGAAACGCTGTTATTTTCATCCCGCAGTCCAATCACCGGGTCTGATTCCGGCTCAAATTGATAGGGTAACATTAAAGACATGTTTACAATAACACTGAGCGCGTGCATCTCCACGTTATGGTAAGAGGCATGACCTTTCCGGGCAAGATGCGCTAAACTGCTGTCGAATCACAACACAGGAACCGCTGGCACAATCAGAACTCGTTACGTATTTCTGAAGGAGGGACTTCATAGAACAAGGAAGTCATCAGCCCGTTTTTATGACAGTGGAAACAGCGGTATACAGATAAGTAAATTATGTGGAAAATACTGTGTTTTTTTACACGCGAAACATGAACACATGTTATATTGCACACTATAAACACAATCAAAGCTTCAAAAAACCACGAAAAACGGGACCTTTAATATCTTAAACACCATTACTAGTTTAAAAAAAAAAACATCTGTGAGTGTACTTTCAAAATAACCCTACACAACTTATTTTGAGCAGTCTGCAATTTTATTTTTTAATCTCTTTGAAATACCACTATACCAAAAAATTGCAGCATAATCAAAGTGTGTCTGCACTAGTGCACAAGCCAACACTTTTAAAGTTTCCATATCTAAAAAACCTGCCTGTCTTGCTAAAAATTTTATTTGATTACAAATTTTGGACAGCCATCTTTTCTCCTGTCAGATTACAATCCAAAACACAACCCAAGTATTTTACTTCTCGTTTAGATGTAATAATTTGATCTCCAACCGTTACCTCAAATCTAAAATATTTTTTTTAATTTAACAGCTGAGCCAAATAATATACCTTCAGTTTTCCCCAAATGTAAAGACAGTTTGTTATGGCAAAACCACTTAGAGACCCCTTCAATCTCTCTACTTAATTCATATTCAATAACATCCTTCCTCTCGTGAGAGACAATTACTGCTGCATCATCTGCATATAATAAAAGCTTATTTGAACAAGCCAAATTTAAATCATTAATTGATGTTATGAAAACATTTAGTTTATTTTCCTGACTGAAAATCACTAACCGATCATTAACCATTAAACGACACTATGAAAATGTCAAATTAAAATTAAATTAGAATAGATGCGTGTCTTGAAAAGCACAAATGCTTTTTTTCTTTCCAGGGATTTCGCTTTGTATGTGCTAATGGCTGTATCAACAGAACATTAGGATTCACACATCATGCACCTGTAACGCAGAGAAAAACAAAATATAGCCTAAAAAAATAGGACTACACGAAATATATTTCACTGAAATAATTAACAGATTTTTAAAACAAAAGAGAAAAGCTGTGCATCAAGTAGGGCTAGTCCAGGCTACGCTTTCGTTGTATTTGTTTTCTTTATTTTATTAAAATATTTAGCTTTATTTTATTAAATCCAATTGATCGCGCAGGCGCTTCACTCAGGCACGCAGACCCAACATATAATTTCTAGCGTTGCTAATTTTACATTTTAGCCATTTATCAGCAAACTAAAATGCAGACAAAGTTAACACTGCTCAGTTTAATGGTCCGCTATCCATCTGTACCAGTCGGTGCGCGCAACGCCCAACCAAACACATTTTTTGCGCATGTGAAGGATGATGTTTTACGTGGATATTGAAACATAAGTGAAATAGAAAGCCTTGATTATATAATGAACAGTAGTTCAGCAACCGTGAATATGGAAATTCCTCCCGATTGAGAGAGGAAGGCTATGTGAGCCCAATTCAGTTTTGCTTTAAATAAATTCATTTCTGCTTTATAATGAATGCCACTACAGCCTAATTTTTGTTTCAATTTATAATACATAGCTACTTATTTTTCGTGCTTGTTCTGTTCTGAATTAAATAAATTTAAAGGATTTTCTGTGGAGTGAGCTACTAAAATAACAAAATTTATATATATATTAATAATGTTTTTAAGTAGCCTATTTAGTTTTATTTAATGGTATTTTCTTTTTAAATTAATTTTATTGGTTGAGGGGTGTTTTTAGAGTAAGATAAATTTCTTTTTGATGTGATTACTTCCTCTTCATGGCCGGGTTACGTTTCTCTGTGTCGTAAACTATAGGGCGAGACTTCTAAAATTTGGGGCGTGATATTTAAATGAAGAAGTTTTCAGCCGCCACATTTATCAACACCCGTTCATTCGTGCGACAGAATTGGCCGCATACGAAAGTTTAATGAATCACACGTGTGCATTGTAAAATGACCGCAAATAGGCAATTCCTGCAGATGAACACTTCTTTATTAACAACTAGCAACGCATCATCCAGTCAACATCATGACCCCCAAACGTTCATTTTAAGACACACCCCCAGGTGCTTCTCTTCACTCAGTGTTGAATCAATACACCATCACATCACATGACAAGCATTGTCGTAAGCTGATTTTTACGTTCAGATGTACGCTGGTTTCTACGTTCGTTTGATAAATGAGGGCCATTGTGTTAGTGTGTCAAAAGTACCGATACTAAGTCGGTACTGAAATTTTAAACATTTGACACTTTGAGTGGATTCATAAACACCTCTGATTGGCCTTTGTGTTCACACGCTCATCAGATATCTCTGTGATTGGCTACAATGATCAACACAGGCGGTGAAGAGTGTCATTGATGACTACTTATAACATGTTTTTGAAGCGTTGATCATTGTAGCCAATCACAGAGATATCTGATGAGCGCATGAACACAAAGGCCAATCAGATCCGCTCAGTTTCTTGTATGTTCCATAACTGTACTTAAAACAATTTCCAGTGCATTGGCTGTATGGCAGTAAAGTTTCTGTTCAGGGGTTAAACGTCATGTCTTTCACTCACCTGTAGGTGGAGCAGGTGAGTCAGTTATCAGCTCTGATCGAGGCGGCGCTGGATTACCATCGACAGTCCTTGGAGATCCTGGAGGAACTCAACAGCAAAATACAGAACAGGTATCTTCAACCTCACAGGCTGGCAATTCAATAGATGGAGCTGAAAACAGCCTTTTATATCTACTGTTGGTCCATCTTTATTGGTAGGCAAAATGAATCTCATAAATTCTGTAGCCTGTTTTGTTCCACTATACAGACATTGTTGATTTTGATTTTCCTTGCTTTAGACACCAGACAAATGATGTTATCAAAGTCTTAAAAAGGTTTCTTGCTACTATACAATTGAGTTTATGCACATATATTGGCATCTGCTCTCGCAGGATATCTACCGCAAGCAGTCGGCCCAAAAAAGAGTTCAAGCCAAAGTCGATCATGTCCAGTTTGGAGACCAGTGAGAACACGCAGCACAATGGACTTTCCCACACCTCATCAGTCAAAACCACAGGTATCAACGAGGAAACATCCGGACAGCTCTCAGGAGGAGAGCTTCTTATGTGCTTCAGTCTAAGCGAGAATTTGCCCCAGACAAAGTGCAGAATCTTTATTATATATGTTGTATTTTATCATAACTTTTATTTGTTAAAATATTTTTCAATCCTAAAACATTCACTTAATGTCTAGGTTTAAATAATATATTTTTTTTAATGTGGTCTAATTCTGGATAATATTAATAAAGTAATGCAAGTACAGTGCTTATGGTTAGTAGCAAATAGTACTAAAATCTAGACATTTTATATATATAATATATAAAATGTAAATATATATATATATATATATATTTTTTTTTTTTTTTTATGTAATTATGGATAAAATTCATAGTTTATATGAAGTCATAGTTTATTGTTAATAGCAAATATATATTATAATATTTTTTTATTTGTTTGTTTTTTGCATATGGTTAGTTTGTAACATATAGACATTTTTTATATATATATATATATATATATACACACACACACATATATATGTATATATATATAATGATTCGATTTAAATAATAATCTAATTATGGATAAAATATTTCAGTCATAGTTCCTGGTTAGTTAGTAGCAAATATATTATATTATATTATATATTTTTTGTTGGCTTACCAGCCATTCACTAGTGGAAAAATCAAATTTTCTGCATTTATGGTCTTAATAGAACCACTTTTTGGTTTTGTGTTCCCCTGTTTTTTGTTTCATTTTGTGATATTTATTTATTTTTTTCATTCTGACTGTCGTAATTTCTTTTTAAGTAATTTAAAATCGAGAGGTTCATAAATAGCTTTCATTGTGTGTTGCTCACATATTTCACCCCCATCATGTTTTCTTACATAATTCCTTCATATTCTTTTCAGATATCCAGATCAACCACACTGTAAATGGAAAAAGTAGGTGGTAATGTTTATCATAGAAATATTGTTTTACCTGTTTGTAAGAAGAGTAGGAGTATTTATATTTAAGTTGCATGATGCATATAAATCAGACATGAAAAGACTTTAAAAGTAGAAGTATTGGGAAGATTTAAAACATTTTAAAACCATAAAGAGGATGGTGAAAGTTAGCAAAGTAAAATAATCAAAACCAGACAGCTGTGCAATTCCCATCCATAATTCATAAATCACATGGTTGTTTTTTTGTGGTCATGTTCATCAACTGTGTTTTATTTGCTGAATCATGTGTATATGTCTGTCTCTCATGTTTGATCTCGTGTGTTTTTGCTCTCAGTTGATCAGTTCACACACACAGCATCCATGACTGTATCATGGCCTGAAAGCCCCAATGGTAATAGCAAACGTGAGTATTGTCCTGTAGGATCATGCCCAGACACTCACTGAATGTGAGGTAGTTGGCAAAACCCAGCCCTATAAAAAGCAGGAGATGTGCAGTATTTTGTCAGTAATGGCAGTAATTTGAATTCTGCAGAAATAAGTAGAGCTTTTGTTGGATAACTGCAGTCACAGATTTCATGTGAACCTACTCATCTCATCTACCCACACATCAACTCTCAAACTACATTATTCCATGATTTTCTGTTACTTTCCTCTCAATAACCTGGTGCTATTTTAACATTAGCCATTCTGGCTGTTTGGAAGCAGCCCAGAGGTGTTAAATATTTTATTTTAAACACAATTTTCTCATCCTCATGTGATTTAAGACTTGTATGACTTTTGTTTGTTCTTTGGAAAACAAAAAGAGAATTTCTGAAGATTTTTTCAACAACATTTCATAGTGACCGGCGTCTTTAAAGTTGCCAAAAAACATTATGAAAACAGTCCATGCAACTTGTTTGCACCACTGTTTACAAGTTAATGAACTATATTTGTGCATTATTATGCTTTTTTTTGTGCATTATGATGGAATTATATTTGATGGCTTTATATGAAAAACAGAATGTAAATGAACATTAAGGACCCTATTATACACCCAGTGCAATGTGATGTCAGATGTGAAGCAAGTGGTTTTTGCTAGTTTCAGGCTGACACAGTTATCATTTTCACGTCCAGCAGCATTTTGTTTAAATAGCAAATGCACTCGCGCCTGTCTGTTCGCCCATGAGCGTGCTGATCAGGTGCATTGTTGGCGTGTTGCTATTTTGAGGCAACTGAAAACGACTGTGCCATTGACCAACAAAAACCTGGTCTAAAGTCAATGGAGCAATATTTTTTTTGTTATTTAAAGAGTGTGTTAGTAATATGCACCTATATGCGGGTGCACAACGCGCGTACACACTGCTTATTACACACACACACACACACACACACACACACACACAGTTCCATGTGCTTAGATCTTTAAAATAGGGCCCTCAATGTGCAGTATGTAATATTGACAGCTAGTGGTAGAAATGTGTACTGCAGTCCAAATTCAAAATATTGGAGAGGGTTGTTTCTCCCTCCTCCTCGGACTCAACACTCACACGGGTTGCCAGATTAAGAACACATAAATAGGAACAAGTGCAATGGACAATGTATGGTGATCGAGCTTTACACTGCAAGTTGATTTATCTGTGTTTTAAAACACCTCTGGTCATAGAGCTTTCTAGATGGATGCAGAGGCTTTTAAGGTCGGATAGAATCTGTGATCTCTGGCCCACTTTGTTTGCTGGTTTTTGTAGCAACAAAACTGCAAACTGGCAGTGGGCGGAGTCACACAGACCAAAACAATAACACACATTCTGACACGGAACGCATATTCCAAAATAGAATATCTGGCTGTGGAATTGTTTTTTTCAGAGAAACAAGTATGTGAATTTAACATGTTTCCTAAATATCTGCAAACATATTATGGTATTTTTATGCTTTAGTACAGTAAAAAAAAAAAAAAAAAAAATTACATACAGCACTTTTAACTGAAATAAAATATAATTTCAGCTAGTTCCCAAGGCAACATTTCTCATTTTCATTTAATGTTGAAATATTAAAATAACTAAAACTAAATGAACAAAAATTACAAATAAAACTTTAAAAGCAAATAGACATATTAAAATAATAATAAAAACAATAAAATGACTGAAAACAGAAAATATAAAAATAAAATATAGATCAAAATATTAACAAAAACTATAATAGCGTATCAATGATACTAAAATAACACTGGTTTGACCACAATAGGACAAGAACATAAAAATATTCCAATGGAAAAACAAACAGCATATGGGTCTGGAACAACATAAATAATAAATAAGGACAATATTTTAATTTATAGGTGAACTATTCTTTAAACAAGTTTTTAAATCTGTGGCGTGATTGTGTTTTCCTCATTACAGAGATAGAGTCACACATGGACCAGCCCTGCTGTCGATCGCTTTACGACTTTGAGCCGGAGAACGAGGGAGAGCTGGGATTCAAAGAGGGCGACATCATCATCCTCACCAATCAGATTGATGAGAACTGGTATGAAGGCATGATTAACGGAGAATCGGGCTTCTTCCCCATAAACTACGTAGAGGTCCTAGTGCCCCTGCCTCAATGAGCCGAGCCGACGACCACGGGTCACTGACCACACGCCAAACTAGACTGTCTCAACCGTCCACTCACCCAACATCCTCTGCTGCATTCTCACCAATGAAAGCCTTGCGTTTTACCACAGACTATTTTGAAGCTTTTATGTTTCAGTATTTATTTCTTATTATGTTTTCCAGGCCTCATGGTGCAACATCTAGACACTGCAAAACAAATTTAATCAGTATTTTTGCTTTGTTTTTTAGTAAAATATCTAAACATCTTTAGAACTAAAACTGCAAAATATTTTTACTTAAACCTCATTATAAAATAAAAAGGGCTGTCGAATTAACATGTTAATTTGGTGGATTTAATTAAGGGAAAAAATAAAGCGTTAAAATTATTAATGCTTTTAAATCATCCCAGCCCGGAAGCTGGTGATTCTAGTTTATGAAGTTATAAATATGGATATTTTTCTTACAAAAACCTATCGCTCAGCTTCAGAAATTAAAGATACGAGGCAAAAAAATGCCTCGTGTGGGTTTTTGTCTTATATATATATCATACGATATATAGTTTAGCACTATCACACGAGCAAGAGTGCTGTTTTTTCCCACGTATATCTGCACGATTGCAAATGTGATATTGATTTTTTACAAGTTCAATAAACAAGATGATAATATTTTTAGACATTTTAGACACAGTATTGTCTGGTTTTGCCCAATTTCACCAATAAAATAGTTCCAGCAAAGCCACAGCTGAACTGTTGTGCTTCTCGGAGCAACACGCTGTTGTTCATTACTGAATGAATCTGTGGTTTTTAACTAATTGAGTGAGCCACTGATTCATTAAGACGGTCACTTGCTTCGTTCATGAATGAATCAGCCGTTTGAATGAATTACTAAATGACTCACTCATAAAAGGGTTAGTTCACCCAAAAATTAATTACTCGCCCTCATGACGTTCCACACCCGTAAGACCTTCGTTCATCTTCAGAACACAAATTAAGATATTTTTGATGAAATCCGAGAGCTGTCTGACTGATATAATAAACATTTTCAAGGTCCAGAAAGGTACTAAATACATCGTTAAAACAGTCGACGTGACTGCAGTGGTTCAACTTTAATGTTATGAAGTGACGAGAATACTTTTTGTGTGCAAAAACAAAAATAACGATTTTATTCAACAATTTCTTCTCTTCCCTGTCATTATCCTTACGCAGGTGACACAGTAAGCACAGTGAAGGCTTCCATGTTATGTCCGAATGCCGGCTCAGTATTGGCCAAAGCTGATCACGTGATCAGCACGACGCATGCGTGTGACGCTGACGCAGGACCCGGCCAATAATGAGTCGGCGTTCTGACGTAGATCCTGGAAGCGCTGGACGTAAACAACGTATGAGAATGACACAGACAAGAAGATTTGTTTTGTTTTTGCACACAAAAGTATTCTCGTCACTTCATAACATTAAGGTTGAACCACTGCAGTCACATGACTGTTTTAACAATGTCTTTAGTACCTTTCTGGACCTTGAAAGGGTCGGTTAAATTGCTGTCTATGGACGAGTCACATACCTCTTGGATTTTATCAAAAACATCTTAAATTGTGTTCTGAAGATGAATGAAGGTCTTACGGGTGTGGAACAACATGAGGGTGAGTAATAAATGACAGAAATTTCATTTTTGGATGAACTAACCCTTTAAGATTTACCATCTCATACTGGTGGTTTAATTTAATATTTACAGTATAATTTAATTTTGCATTCATGCCACCTCTGAGCTGCATGAAACAGTCTGTGTAAATATACCTAAATGCCACTTCAGATGCTGCTTTTGAAAAAAAAAATGATGGCCACATTGTAGCCTTATAAGTTTGTGTAAAAAATTAAATTGAATCAAAATATTTCCTTCTAAAGCTACTTTTTTATAATGTCTATCTAATGCTTTTCTCATCTTACACAATAGATTAATTAGATCAAATAATTATTAGCTTGACAGCCTATACACACGTCATTCCAGAAAAAATATTTTGACATATTTTAGGATGTTTAGCTATTTTTATTGGAAAACAACTAAAAACTGATTATGAAAGTCATTTTTTGCAGTGTAATTTCAACGCACGTCTTATTTCAGCTTCAACGCAGCATTCACCTTGTTCATTTGAAAATGTGTTGCATCCAATGGGGTGGATTTGTACTTTCGCTGTCTCCGTATGTTTTTTTCTCTCTCTCTCTCTCTCTCTCTGATATGGGGTTTACCTGCCTGCGGTGGTCTTATGTGTTTTTTGAAACACAATTTTTCTATAAACTGTGACTATCTTGCCTGCTACTCTTATGAATGTCCTCTCTCTCTCTCTCTCCCTGTCTCCGTTTACAGACTTATTGTGATCTTAGGTATCATAGTAAGCATCGCGGGTGTTTTAATGGGTTTCGCGCCTTCAAGTGCTTTTTTGAGCGGTGGCTGTATTGCACTAAAGCTTTAGAATAACACACCCATTGATGTGCACATTTTATTTTTGTGTTGTGTTTTTTTGGTTTTAGGACATTGCACTTTCTACTGTATCTCTTTCTGCCATGCTGAGAAATACAAAATTTGATCAGTCTTATCTTATGGAGTGATAAAATATATATATATATAAAAATATATTGATATGGTTCACAACTTCGTACTGTATGTAACAAGAACTTTTTGCTCGCCTATGTCGTACTCTGAATGACATTTTAAAATTTGCAATGTTAATGAAACATTCTTGCCCTAGTTGAACCGTCCTGTGCTTATAAACTAAATCGGACATCTTTTGAATTCAGACCAATTTTGTTTGAAATGACAAAATTTGTCTCTGTGCTTGTCCACCAAAAATAGACTGTATTCTAGTAATGTCAAACATTATTTTTGTTACTCTGTGCAGAATGTTTCTTGTGCATGAAACTGAACTTTGAATGACTGTTTTTGTTTCTGTATTGGCCAGATACTGCCGTCCACCGTCACAAACGTGTCAGACCATTAACTTTTTGACTTGTCATTCCCTATTGTATCTTTTTCTGGCCAAATTAAGCAGTCAGAGAGCAAAAAGGGAAAAAAGAAAAATATGTTTGACACAAATTATACTTAAAGCTGCAATGTGTAACTTCTGTGCCACCGAACTTAAGTTGCCAAAAGTACTATTTTTTTTTCTATTTTTTTTTTTTTTACAAAAACAAAAATGTCAGTGATCATTCATGACTGTTCAGTTACAAGTTTATTTCTTAGTGTTACAGGTTGGTTTAGATGCCAAACCCTCAAAAGCCGTAATAATAGTTACACTTCCCTTAGCAAATACCTCTAAATGTTTTCAAATATACCTGGATAATAAAAATATATATATTTCCTAATTCGATTCAAATCACATTCACAAGCTCTTGATTTGATTAAATTTGATTCTAGTTCATTTGGATATATTTCGATTATGCAAGACGTGTGAAAGAAATTCTCAGTCAACTTTCCAGAATGGTATATTACAAAATTATGATTTATTTTTTAAACAACAGGCACAATATCGTTTCACTGATTCATTCGTTCATTAATTAGACTACACTGGTTTACTTTAGCTGTTTTTTGTTCATCCCAACTCAACTGAAACATTTTTTTTTTTTGCAATTATTTCATGATACAGGAATGTTTTATCTGATCACATTCAATTCGTACTGCAAGCTATCAATTAAATATCACTTTTTTGCTGCAGATTAAGTAGCGGGGATGCGCAGTTACTGAAAAGCAGTGCAGCAAACATTTACAAAGAATAAAGAGAGATTTAGAGATTTTTTTCCATTCTTTGGACAAACGTGTTCTCCCCAAAAACGCCTCCACTGGTTGAGCCAGAAGTTCATGTGTCAGACCACTATTGAGCACTATTTTGAAGGTGCTGCAGTGTTTACAATCCTCAGGAAGTCAACCTACTTACACGACCGTTCAGAAGTTTGGAGACGGTACTTTTTTGTAGACAAAAAAGAAATGAATACTTTTATTCAGCGAGGTCACATTAAATTGATCAGAACGACAGTAAAGACGTATGATGTTACAAAAAATTTATATATTTTTTAAATAAATGCTGTTCTTTTGATCAAAGAATCATAAAAAAAATATAAACTGTTTTCAACATTGATAATAATCAGAAATGTTGCTTGAGCAGCAGATCAGCATATTAGAATGATTTCTGAAGGATCATGTGACACTGAAGACTGGAGTAATGATGCTGAAAATACAGCTTTGATCACAGGAATAAATTACACTTTACAATATATTCACAGCTATTTTAAATTGAAATAATATTTCATAATATTACTGTATTTCTGATCAAAAACATTAAAAAATCATTAAAAGAAACAACCCAAATTTTGAACGGTAGTGTATAATTGTCTCAGCACAAAATACTCAAAAAAAAAATAACACATGGCAGCTTTAAATTCAAAAGTAAATAGATGTTCTAGTAAACTGAATGATCTGATTCTTGCAGAAATAGTATAGCACAAAAAACAACCTGATTTCTTTTAGAAGATGATTGTGAAAACAACAAGAAACTGTCAAAAGAAAACCCCAATCATCTCGATCTCTAGATATAGTATAGTTCTGTACTTCCAAACACTATTACTAATTCCTGAACCAATTTTACAGTGTTCTTATGAAATTTCTTCTCCAATGTTCATCACTACATCACTGAGTGAAAGGATAAGGCTGCGAGTTGTTTTCTTTTTGCTCTCTGGCGTAATTTATACACAAAGTGGTTTATAGATGTTGTAAATGAATATATTATTACACACTGTATATTGCATAAATAAATGATGTGGAAATATTGATTACATGTCATGGCTGATTGTACAGTTTTTTTTTTTTTTGTTTTTTTTTTAAGCTCATCCAAACAAACAAGTAGCAGCTGCCTTTAAATCTCTCATTTACTAACATACACTAAAATGGCATTTTGTAATCAAATTTAAAGGATTAGTTCACTTCAGAATTCAAATTTCCTGAAAATTTAATGTCATCCAAGATGTTCATGTCTTTCTTTCTTCAGTCGAAAAGAAATGAAGGTTTTTGAGGAAAACATTCCAGGATTTTTCTCCATATAGTGGACTTCACTGGGGTTCAACGGGTTGAAGGTCCAAATGTCAGTTTAAGTGCAGCTTCAAAGAGCTCTACATGATCCCAGACGAGGAATAAGAGTCTTATCTAGTGAAACGAATGTATATACTTTTTAACCACAAATGCTTGTCTTGCACTGCTCTGTGATGTGCCACACATTACGTAATCATGTTGGAAAGGTCACGCGTGATGTAAGTAGAAGTACCGCAGTAGAGCGAAAAACTCCATCTCATTTTCTCCTCCAACTTCAAAATCATCCGACATCGTTGTTTTACCTTTTTTTTTTGTAAAGGGTGTTTGATTTAGTCTTTGCACGTTCGCTTTGTAAACACTGGATCGGTACTTCCACCTACGTCACACGTGACCTTTCCAACATGATTACGTAATGCGTGACGCATCGCAGAGCAGTGCAAGATGACCATTTGTGATTAAAAAGTATACCATTTTTATTTTATTTTAGAAAATGACCAATCGTTTCGCTAGTTGAGACCCTTATTCCTCGTCTGGGATCGTGTAGAGCCCTTTGAATAGGATGACCCGATTTCTCATGGTGGAATACAGGACGGGATGGACAGGCACCCCACCCGCAACCCCATTTCACATATTTCATTGATATGAGAAATGTTATTTCATGATAATTATATATATATATATATATATATATATATAAAAATAAGAACAAGCGTTCCATAGCGTTCCAAATAAAAAAAATAAAAAAAAACGTAACATGCATACATTTATTTAAAATATTTTGTTGTTTGATTAACATTAATGACACAGACAGGTATTTTAGGCTGCTTCCCCTTAACAGTGCTGCTGATTTAGAGATTTTGTCGCTAGATTTAGTGACTTCCCCACCCCTTTTGAGACCCCAAAAAAGCCTAGCGTCACATTTAGCAACTTCTTAGACAAACCTTATCTAGATTCCGTGACTCACCCACTGATCTATATTTATATTAATATGTCATCTAGCGACATTTAGCGACCAGTTTTAGCTATTTTCAACTGAAAGCAATTGGCAACACTGTCCCTTTAAAACCGAATGCTAGAGTTTACTGACACACATCCGGTTTTCAGTGAGCTGTATGCGTTCACTCAAGCCATAATCGACTGTATTTACGTGAGATACTCCACATGATGGGCGTTTTGACAACTGTGTCTGTATTTGACCACGCAGGCGCAAACTGAACTGAAGCGGGATCACGCGCTTCTGGTGTGTGTCATTCAGCTTGATACCACGTTGACAACTTACTGCGCATAATAACTTGATAAACTTTTTTTGAAGTTTCTTGTTTAATGTACATGTACGCTTCTTTGACATCTTCGCGTCTGACTTGATCTCCACCACGCTCTCTAATATCCCGCCTTCACGAACTGCAAGTTAACCGATAACAAATTGTGATTGGATGGTAATTTTGTTCTCCATAATATACTATGACGAGATTGGCTACCTTTGATTTGGCTATTCTCGCGTGACAGAAAACCGATACTCGCTTTTATACCTAGCAAAGACATTTTAGGAAAGAAGATATAGGCTACGGGACAAAACATGATTTTTTTTTTCATAATAAGTCGGGACACTAAAAATAGTGCACTGTTCTGGGAAAAACGGTTAGTGACGAGCCATTGTGGTTAAAAAGTAAATAAATTTTTAAAGTAAATGGCTGATGGTTTCGCTAGATAAGATCTTTATTGCTCATCTGGGATCATGTAGAGCTCTTTGAAGCTGCACTGAAACTGACATTTGGACCTTCAACCCATTGAACCCCAGTGAAGTCCACAAAAAGGTTTTCCTCAAAAACCTTTATTTCTTTTCGACTGAAGAAAGAAAGACATGAACATCTTGGATGACATGGGGGTGAGTAAATTTTCAGGAAATTTAAATCCTGGAATGTTTTCCTCAAAAACCTTAATTTCTTTTCCACTGAAGAAAGAAAGACATGAACATCTTGGATGGCATGAGTAAATTATCAGGAAATTTGAATCCTGAAGTGAACTAATCCTTTAAGACTCTTCAAATTGTCCATAACTCTTTATATCCAAACCTCAGTGCTCCTTTGTTTTGTTTTTCTTTCTTTGCTCGGCTGCGATTTCCCCTTGAGCGATTGCGTTCCTCTGTAGGTGTCCTTGTCTTTCTTCGTCGAGCACTTCCCAGCACAGATCCAGTCCGGCTGGTGGTCCACAACCAGATCTAGGGTAGGTAGCGAGGTAGTGCTGGTCACGTCTCTGAAAGTCAGAGAGGCTATGGACTGCGAGTCTTGGTTTATAGCGCCGTATCCCCTCCAGGAGCTGTCCTTGATGAGCATCGACTTCTTGATCATCTTCCAGCCCAGATGATTGAGCTCCAAGAAGTTGAGGAAGATGCAGAAAACACCCACGCAAAACATGAAGATCAGGAAGATGGTTTTCTCGGTGGGACGCGAGACGTAGCAGTCGACCCTCTGCATGCAAGGAGACGCCGTGCACACGAAGTGAGCGGGAACGTGGAAACCGAAAAGGAGCCACTGCGCCACCACGAAAGCGACCTCGAGCACGGCGCGGAAGCACACGTGGAAGATGTAGTACTTTGAAAGGACTCCCAAGGAGCCTTTGGACGGAGCGCCGATCTCCCGCAACGCCTGCGAGCTTTTCTGGGCGCTCTGGTTGGCGATCCCTTCGAGGACGTCTGCGAGACTGTGACCCAAGTGCTTGTGTGACTTGATGGAGCAGCTGTCCGAGTCGCAGCTGCGGTCGTACGCCTCCTTCGTCTGCTCGGCCTCTGGCTGCTTGGATAAGTTGTGCCAGGTGTAGATGATGAAGCATAGAGAAGGCGTCGACACCGTGATGATCTGAAAGACCCAGAATCGAGGCTGAGAGATGGGGGCGAAGGCGTCGTAGCAGACGTTGGGACACCCCGGTTGAAGGGTGTTGCAGACAAACATCTCCTGCTCGTCCGTGTAGACGTCCTCAGTCGCCACGGCCACGATGAGCAGGCGGAAGATCACCATGACCGTGAGCCAGAGGCGTCCGATCATGGTGGAGTGCTGGTGCACGGCGTCCAGCAGCCGCTTGAGCAGCGTCCATTCTGTCATGTCTCTACGCGCCGGCCTCCTGAAGTACAGCACTTGAAATAGATCCACTTTAGCTCTGTTGCCAGCAAGGACGGGTGTTTTCATGTTACAGCTCTGGCCAGAGAGCGAAGGTGCCATCACTGCTCCCAGCCATCCCTTTCTCCTTCAGAGATAAGGCCTCCGCTTGGGACCGTGCCGGCCACTTCACATTGGTCACATGGTGCTGTCGCTTGTCTTTAGAGTCCATTTACAAACCGCTGGAGAGATAGCGTCGGCAGATTACGTCCTTTTCAGATTGCCGCCGTACACGATAGGATGGGTTGCTTCTGAAGGCCACGCTTTTAAAAATACGCCTCAGATAGTGGATACGTCCATGTGCTAATCTGTCTTATACTTTAAACTTGGCATTGTGTGCTATGAATATTGTTGGCTCTTATGACAAATTGCTTATGTTGTAAGCTGCTTTGGATAAGTGTCTGCTAAATGGATAAATGAAAATGTGATAGTTGCCTAGTGCATAATTTTGTCTGTTTGTAACTTTAATCATTTTCAATTTGAGTTAAAATTTCTCATATACCACTCAAACATTTGGGGTTGGAAAGATTTTTTTGTGTTTTAAGTAGTTACCAATTTTCAGCATCATTACTCCAGTCTTCAGTGTCACATGATCCTTCAGAAATCATTCTAATATGCTGGAATTTTTGATGAATAGGAAGTTCCAAAAGAGCAGCATTTATTGTAAATAGAAATCTTTTGTAACATTATAAATGTCTTTACTGTCATTTTGGATCAGATTAATGCATCCTTGCTGAATTAAATTATTAATTTATTTTTTTTTAAAAAATCTTACTGCCCCCAAACTTTTGAATGGTAGTGTATGATAGCAGATGCCTTTCACCAGTATAGGATAAATATAGGAGAAGTAAAATGTTTCTAAAACTGATGAATGATACTGGTTGTTTACAAAAGTGAAAGCAGCTATTTTGAATCTTAAACTAAAATAGACATGATAGCAGTTATCTTCATGGTATCTGCTAACTGGCCCATGTTGATTATATGAGCCCGTAAAAGGTCTGACACGAGCGGATGCTAAAAAAAAGCAATAACCATTGGGTTATTGGAAATGGAAATGTTGCTCTGTTTCCAAACAACTTAAAAGTCAAATATTTAGAAAGTAAGGCAGCTCACTATGTATCATTTTGAACGATTTGGAACGCTCTAGATTGCCAGCAGCTCCATGCGTCATACAACGAGCATTCCTTGAGCTCTGGAGACTTAACTCACAGTTAATTTCAACAGAGCTTAGAGTTGTTGTTAGCATCACGCACTAATACTGAAAATGGTGAAATGGTCTAATTTTTCATTTCTTTTTATTTTACTTTTAAGTTTATTGATAACTTAATTTTAAACATTTTTCTCACTTTGTTCGCCATCTTAAGTTGCCTTTTTAGCCCATCGCAATGCATCATGGTATTGTCTTCTCAGAGAAGAATGCATCTGATTCGGTCTTAGGGTACATTTACACAACAAAAAAATAGAAACGTTTTTACTTTGCACATATGACAACGTTGTCAAAGCGATCTCCGTTCAAGCCGATCCGTGAAAACAACTAAAAATGCTAAAACCTAAAAAATGTAAATTCTGTCATTAATTACTCACCCTCATGTCGTTCCACACCCATAAGACCTTCGTTAATCTTCGGAACGCAAATTGAGATATTTTTGTTGAAATCCGATGGCTCAGTGAGCCTGCATAGCCAGCAATGACACTTCCTCTCTCAAGATCCATTAATGTACTAAAAACATCGGTTCATGTGAGTACAGTGGTTCAATATTAATATTATAAAGCGACAAGAATATTTTTGGTGCACCAAAAAAACAAAATAACGACTTATATAGTGATGGCCGATTTCAAAACACTGCTTCAGGAAGATTCGGAGCGTTATGAATCAGCGTGTCGAATCAACGGTTCAGAGCACCAAAGTCACGTGATTTCAGCAGTTTGGCGGTTTGACACATGATCCAAATCATGATTCGACACACTGATTCATACCGCTCCGATGCTTCCTGAAGCAGTGTTTTGAAATCGGCCATCACTATATAATTCGTTATTTTGTTTTTTTGGCGCACCAAAAATATTCTCGTCGCATTATAATATTAATATTGAACCACTGTACTCACATGAGCTGATTTAAATATGTTTTTAGTACATTAATGGATCTTGAGAGAGGAAATGTCATTGCTTCCTATGCAGGCCTCACTTGGATTTCAACAAAAATATCTTAATTCGTGTTCCGAAGATGAACGAAGGTCTTACAGGTGTGGAACGGCATGAGGGCGAGTAATTAATGACAGAAATTTTCATTTTTGGGTGAACTAACCCTTTAAGTCTGACGTCACGTGTTGCCGTTTCCGGGTCCAAACGCTCTAGATGCCCCAAGAATACAACAAATTGTGCTAATATACACTCATAATGTGATGTAATACTACCAAAAGATCATAATCCCACCCTTATATCTCCATGCCGAAATCCCAGTGATTCATCTTTTATAAATCATTAAAATATTTGTGTCTGGGACACCGTGAACACGGAGACTGTAATGTGCATCGCTAGTTTTTAAATGCTTGGCTTCACAATGTACTCAACTGTGTAGTGTATGAATTTTATAAGATTATTTTTTCATTCAACATTGGAATCTGATAGCCCCTCCACTATGTAATGAAGGCTGCACTTCTATATACAATCCTACAGTTCTTGACTTAATTTTAAAGGATTTGTGCCAAAAAAGGTTCTACATAAGGAAAAATGTCTTTCATGTCTAATGGGTTATTTCAGTTTTTTTTTTCTAGTGCATAAAGTATGTTTATGAGCTGTTTAATTCATAAAATTTAATTGAAATAAAAATTAATTGAAATAAAATATATTAAAACTAAATCCATAAGATGATCCCATGATGGGAACCCCTAAAAGGTTCTATAAATGAAGCGCCAGACAGAAAGAACCCTTTACGGTTCTATATAGAACCTTTTCATTACACACTTAAGACACACTTAACGACTAGCTAAAGCATTCTAAGACTGAGCTCAACACACAAAGACTGACAATTTTGCAATGCAAGTTATTGACAATATTATACTTAAGTTACAGGCAAAAACATTGTTTTTTTTATTGCACTGGTCAATTTTGAGATTTTGGGTTATTTGGCATTTTGTAACATGTTGTTTCAGACTAGTGGAAAGAAAACATCCAAAATATACTTTTAGGTGTTTATTTTATTGTATTTTTTCTGTTTGCATCAGTAGATTTCAATTACAAGGTCTTTTTTTCTCAAAATGAGTTTTTTTCTCATGCACTTTTGACTGTATTTTCTTATTTATGGAGTGATAAAAAGAGATCCAAAATCCCCTCTGTATAAACCTTTGACTTTAATGTCAACAATATGAAACAAAAATTTTGAAACTGGCTTTATCCAATGTTCAAATTTCTGTTTGGGAAGTGCATATTTAATTACATACTGCCTAATTTGCATATTTAAACAACTTTTTAGTAAATTTTCTGATCAGTTTTATCAGTTTTCTGATGATATCTACTAGTTATTTTTTACCCATTCATCTGGTTTCTTGTCTGAAGGCAGTATTTTAAAGGTATATTTTGACCTCACAGTATATTGTTTAGGCCGATATGTGTAATTGTTCTCCTCTGAACACATAAAGTACATTTGGCTCATAGGGCTGGTGATGTTGAAGTACTCACCATGACTAATGGCTTTATCAGTCACATTTGCAGTGATGTTGCCCCTGGCTATCAGACATGGATGCAGGTCTCAGGTCACTGTAGGAGTGTGTGTGTGCGTGTGTTAATACGTGTGTGTGTTGCGTTTCCAGGAAGACTGTGCTCAGAGAGTTCCTGTTGATCTTTGATGAGCTGTCAACAGTGTCTGAAACTTTATCACTCAAGCACATGTGTAACCAACACATTTCATATTCACTTAATATTTGAATATTTGCATGTCGTGTGCTGTAGATGTTTTGTTAGATAAAATATATGGCTGAAGAGAAATAACTTGATACAATTATTGTGGTGAGGTGAATTAGTATTAACTTATTTATAAAATCTTATGTTGAGGATAAATCTTACTTGTCATTGGTTCATCATTTTTTCTAAATATTTTATTGAATATTTAAATTGTCTTGGCAGTTTACGACTAATATTAGGGAATATTTTTTTAGTCTGTTGCACCTTCTAAAATTAGAAACCAAAATGAAAAAATAGAGCACGGTATATATTTTATTTAAAGTATTTTTGTCTAAATGTTTGACAAAATATCTAAAAATTCTTGAAACAAGAGAAATTAACTTGCAGAAATTAACAGCAGAAATTTTTTTGTAACCTTGGCCAGATCTGTGCCTTGCCACAATTCTGTCTCTGAGCTCTTCAGGCAGTTCCTTTGACCTCATGATTCTCATTTGCTCTGACATGCACTGTGAGCTGTAAGGTCTTATATAGACAGGTGTGTGGCTTTCCTAATCAAGTTCAATCAGTATAATCAAACACAGCTGGACTCAAATGAAGGTGTAGAACCATCTCAAGGATGATCAGAAGAAATGGACAGCACCTAAGTTAAATATATGAGTGTCACAGCAAAGGATCTGAATACTTAGGACCATGTGATATTTCAGTTTTTCTTTTTTAATAAATCTGCAAAAATGTCAACAATTCTGTGTTTTTCTGTCAATATGGGGTGCTGTATGTACATTAATGAGGAAAAAAATGAACTTTAATGATTTTAGCAAATGGCTGCAATATAACAAAGAGTGAAAAATTTAAGGGGGTCTGAATACTTTCCGTACCCACTGTGTGTATATATATGTGTGTGTATATATATATATATATATATATATATATTACATTTCTTTCCTGGAAAAGTAAGTAAGCCTAATTGAAAACTCGTTAAGATGTAATTTTTTTCAGTGTACTTTTTAAACCTCGGTCCACATGCATTTAACTTTTCTTTTTCCATAAGTTCCCAATGGATAAAATTTAGTCCTGCTAGGTTTTTCTCATTAGATGTCCTGTTACACTTTTAAAAAAAATTTTTTTTTTTTTTTTTTTCTTTTTATTTATTTCATTTTTTTTTTTTATAAATTTTTTTTTGTTATAGAAATTTATTCAATTTTGTTGGAGCAGCACATATGGGGTGTTTTTGCAGATGGTGCGAGTTCAAATCTGTCTTTTCCGATCCTTTCCTCATTGTTTCTCCTTTTATCTCTCATTATCAAATTAGAAATACGAAGCTGCATTTGGCCGAGAGTGAACGCACAACAGCGCCTCAGCAGTCACACCTCACTGCATCCCACAACATTAAAGAGGAAGTTCTCTTTCGCCAAAGCTTGTTTTATTCCTGTGATAATCCCTGGTGTCTGGGTCTCTCCTGCAAGCGTCTAAGAGGTGTCAAAGGAATTATTCACCCCTTCACGCGGTTCATGAAGAAATCCACATTGATGTCCGTCCCCGCCGGCCATTCTAGCGAGCAGCTTGGCCATGAATAGCAGACAGGATTAGTGCCAACAGGACAGAAAGAAAAGCGAGCAGACAGAGGGAGGAAAGAAAGAGGCAGATTTATGGGGCGAGACTCAATGAGAGTGAAAGACCCTCATATGACTACTTGTCTACAGTGTTTCCCCTCTACACTTTCATCTAAGCTAGACCTGCGGTATAAAGAAAGATATTATGAATAAATCAACACTTTACTGCCTAATCTCTCGTGATTGTCGCAGCTGAGTTTCTCACGTGTTCAAAGATCTGTTTTTTTGTGCTTTATGCTTCTGTTGTGTCTGCGTCTACTGGCTTTAGGAGACATTTCTAATCAAATAATCTGACCTCCAGGCAGAGGCGATGTTCAGAGGTTTGAATGACAAGTTAAAAACAGGCCTTTACAAACACTCAAAACCACTCTGGACTGTTTGTTACTTTAATTTTTCAACAGGTACGAGGTGTTTTCTGCTTCATGTCTTCATGTTCATGTAATACTGCTTAACTGTTTAATTCTCTGTGATACACAGCTTTTTGCTTTATTATTTTGATATGGGTTTTTAATGCCAATATCTAGATAAAATGTGTCTGTATGTATGTGAAGTATGCATGCATGTAATTAGGGTTGCAAATTGAATTGTTTTACACAATTATTAATATTTTTAACTGAAAATTCCTTGAAAAATAAGAATACTGAACTTATATGATGAATATTTAAAAAAATATGACAATGTTGCAAATTAGCTTTAATTTAAAAATCACCTTGACAATACAGACGCACAGATACATATATGTGTATATTAACGTACACACAGACACAAACAAATATATTTATACAACAGTTCATTCTGATTCTCGAATCTGATTGGCTCAAAGGTCTTTCCAGCCATGTGATATTCTACCAGTATCGCCACGGGAACCGTTTCACTCTGCTGTCAGCATTCCCATTATTCCCACCAGCAAACCCACTGTATTTTTATAGATACTACTGTTATTTTGTAGCGGAATGTAGTTTTAAGAGTTTTTTAGGTGAGAATATAGTTGTGTAGACCTCAGATATGCGATTTATATGTAAACATATTTGAAAATTTGTTTAGACGCTTTCAGAAATGTGAGCTCCAGGCCGTCAGCGAGCGTTCAGAGCTCATGTACCCGCAGAGAACAGCTTCATCTCAGCCAGTCCTTCAGGAATTTGCTGCTGGCTCTTATGTAGAAAGTGTTTAAACATGAGGTATAATTGGTTTTGGGTATATCAAACAGGCAATCTTTGGTCTTATTAATCTATAACTTGTTCTAGAGCTAATAGATTTGGCTTAAGGGCTATATTAAGATTCATAACTTTATATTTACATTGAAATTAATTCCTATACTACCTAGAGCACTGCTTTTATACGTTTGACTGAACTGTTTGCTTGTGTTTATTTCCTATTTTACTTCTTATACTGTTATAATTGCTATTGTTGTTCATTTAAATATTATTGTTCAATAAATAATATTTTTTTATAAATAACATGCTATATTTTTAGGTATTGAGAAAGAGTCCGTTAGTGATTTTGACTTCAGTGAAAGTTACACTAATACGCCATTAGATGGCGTCAAAAACTGCCTTTATGAGTGAGTCAGTCAGTCACAAAGACTTTTATATTGAAGTGGACTGAAACAAGGAAACAAGGACATTGTTTTTACTTTAAACAACATCTTACAAGATGCAACTGACAAATGCATTGACTAGCGCTGTCATGGGAAATCCTCTTAAATGTTAAAAGGACAAAGACAAAGATATCGCTTTCCTCAGTGGACATTCAAAATTTTGTGATTATGAATATAAGATTGACCTGAAGAATATCAGATGCATGTAATACTCTCACTCACTCTCTCTCTCATAATACTCTACATATGAACGTCAATGAATCGACTTTGTTACTAGACGTCTAAAGTGACGTTTTAGAATTAGTAACAGAGGCTTGAGCTCAACTGTTAAACTGTCAACTTGAGATTAGAATCCGTGGCAGAAGGAAGTAGTTCCTCACAAAAGAGGTTTTTTTTCAATCCGTTGTTGTTTCTTATTTATTAACACACTTGTGTTGTTTAACTGTTGTATAAATGCAATATCACACTCATAGCCATGCAATATGGCTGTATATCAGCACGCTGTGATTACCTACGGCACTCGTGATATTGCTCCTTTACGTACTGTGCAAAAGTCTTAAGCACTTTATTTTCAACAACAACAAAAATGGTTTTAAGCCAGTTATTTATATCTTTTGCTGTAGTGTGTCAATAGGAAATATCAGTTTTCATGTCCAAACATTCATTTTGCCATTAATTGTAATAATCCAGTGAGATTTTTGTATGAACAAGGAGTCTGGATAAGAGCCGGTATGATCTGATCTCACCATCATCGAGTCTTTCTGTGATTACAGAAAAAACTGAGACAGACAACATCTCCAAGACGCTTGAAGAAACTGACATGAAAAACTATGTGCAAGTGTTCCTGGACAAAAGCTGTTTTAAACGCAAAATCACACCAAATATTGATATGATTTAGTTAATAGAAGTCCATTTATGACATTACTTTTGAGAGCATCCTCACTTCACAGCATTTTTACACAAGTGCCTATACGTTTTCACAGTGCTTTGCAGGTCGGTTTCTTCAAGCGTCTTGGAGACACGGCCACAGTTCTTCTGGATTTAGTCTCAGTTTTCAAGTAGCTAATTAAAAGATAAAAAGTTAAAAGATAAACGTCTATAAAATGTAACCCTATTTTATGATCACTACTTAAAAGATGTCTATATTTTTTTTATTTTTTTTTTAATTCATCTGCTACTCAAATGTAACAAATGGATTACACTGAATAACTGTTGGTACGTGTTTTGCTGTAAACAAGGATGGATAAAGGGAAATCTCTCAAGAACATTAAATGCTCACAACCATTTCAGACTTCAGTCTGTGAACGAGATAAAAAGGTGTTTAGCAAGAGATCAGGCCACTCTTAGACCAGCGGGCTAAAATTAGACCTGGTCCATGAGGTTTAGACAGCGCTAACACTTTCACCGTTTGTTGTTGTTATGTCTGCAAGGGTTTACAGTCGAAGCTCAGGACCCCGTTCGATTAGCATAAAGTTAGGAAAATGAAAAGCCATTGGTGACAACTAACTGGATTAAGGAACGTTGAATGAGGAGCTGCCCGGAGTGTAACCAACGGTGATGTGAGAGGGATTTCCCTTTGTCGGCTCTGCCTGTGCTTTCCTGGCCTTCCAGCTAATCCTCAGCTATTCTCACCAACGACCTTGGACTCAATGCTAATCTGACCGTAGAGAGAGAGAGAGAGAGAAAGTCTACGTGTCTTTAAATCTTCAGAGGCTGATTCTGCTCGTGTTATGGGGAGCTTGGATGAAGAACAGCGTCTGTCTGATGGTAAGTTCCTAACTTTTCTAAAAACTTTTCAGTTGCAAATGTTATAGAATAGTGCTTTTGAAGTTGTTTTAGTTGTGCATTTGGTAAAATGTTATGGTGGCATGTGTGCCTATATACAGTAGAGTTGATGTTGCTTCAGAGAACATTGTGAATCCATTGATGGTGCATCACAGTGGGGAAATGCAATGGTTTGCGAAAGTGATGCTACATCAAAACTTCAACTTTTAATGTTTGCTCTCTGACGTAAGCATCTGTTGATCAATTTCAGAGAGACAACTTTCAGAAAACTTATGATTTCAATAACCTGGCATGTTCCACACCCTCAGTGGATCTTTCACACCCCTTACAGTTTAGATTCAACCAGTTCATGAAGTCAGCTGTCCATCATTCGGTGGAATAAGTTCAACCCTTCACTCTCAGAAGGTACAAAAGGGGCAATACCCTTTCAAAAGGTACTGATATATACCATTTAGGTACTAAGACATTAATATGCACCATTAAGGTTAAATAAGGTACAAAGGTGTACCGCCTCAATGACTTATCATTATAGACCCATGAATCATGTGTGACCGAGCTGTAATAATTATCTAAAAAAAAACCCAAAAAAAAAAACCCAGAAACATGCATTGAATGTGAATGATATATTGTTTGTACATGCAATTGTTGCAAATATGCATATTTAAATAGTCATCTTTTAACAAATATGGCCATTGCAATAGATTAAAGAGGGGAAAACCTGTCATTATTTACTCACCCTGATTTCAATCCCATATGTTTTTTTAATTTAGTTTTTTTAAGAACCTGCACAGCTCTTTCTATACGCGTTAATAGTGACGTCAAGCTACAAAAAGGACAGAAAAAACAAACAAAAATAGCACAGTTCAAAAGTTTGTGGTCAGCAAGATTTTTCTTAATACTTTATTCCGCATAGATGCATTAAATTGATAAAAAGTGACAGTAAAGTACGGAAGAGGATTAGGGCCAAGCAATAATAAAAAATAAAACCATCTCGAGATTAAAGTTGTTAAATTTCGAGAAAAAAGTCGAGATAAAATGTTGAGAATAAACTCATTAAATTACGAGAAAAAACTCATTAAATTTCGAGAAAAAAGTCGAGATAAAATGTTAAGAATAAAGTCATTAAATTACGAGAAAAAAAGTTGTTAGATTATGAGAACAAATTCATTAAATTATGAGAAAAAAAATCGTTAAATTTCGAGAAAAAAAGTCGAGATAAAATGTTGAGAATAAACTTGTTAAATTACGAGAAAAAAGTCGTTAAATTTTGAGAAAAAAGTCGAGATAAAATGTTGAGAATAAAGTCATTAAATTACGAGAAAAAACTCGTTAAATTTCGAGAAAAAAGTCAAGATAAAATGTTGAGAATAAAGTCATTAAATTACGAGAAAAAACTCGTTAAATTTCGAGAAAAAAGTCAAGATAAAATGTTGAGAATAAAGTCATTAAATTATGAGAAAAAAAGTCGTTAGATTATGAGAACAAATTCATTAAATTATGAGAAAAAAAAATCGTTAAATTTCGAGAAAAAAAGTCGAGATAAAATGTTGAGAATAAAGTCATTAAATTATGAGAAAAAAATCGTTAAATTACGAGAACAAATTCGTTAAATTATGAGAAAAATGTTGTTAAATTTCGAGAAAAAAGTCGAGATAAAATGTTGAGAATAAACTTGTTAAATTACAAAAAAAACCTTATTAAATTTCGAGAAAAAAGTCGATAAAATGTTGAGAATAAACTTGTTAAATTACAAAAAAAACCTTATTAAATTACGAGAAAAAAGTCATTAAATTATGAGAACAAATTCGTTAAATTACGAGAAAAAAGTTGTTAAATTATGAGAACAAATTCGTAATTTAACGAATTTGTTCTCGTAATTTAACGACTTTTTTCTCATAATTTAATGAGTTTATTCTCAACATTTTATCTTGACTTTTTTCTCAAAATTTAACAACATTTTTCTCATAATTTAACGAATTTGTTCTCGTAATTTAACGATTTTTTCTCGTAATTTAATGACTTTATTCTCAACATTTTATCTCGACTTTTTTCTTGAAATTTAACAAGTTTTTTTCTCGTAATTTATCGAGTTTATTCTCAACATTTTATCTCGACCTTTTTCTCGAAATTTAACGAGTTTTTTCTCAAAATTTAACAACTTTAATCTCGAGAGGTTTTTTTTTTATTATTATTATTATTGCTTGGCCCTAATCCTCTTCCGTAGTAAAGACTTTTACATTGTTACAAAAAATTTAAAATAAATGATTTTTTGAACTTTTCATTTAATAACAATCTTGAAAAAAAAAATGTATCTGAAGCAGCACAACTGTTTTCAACATCAGAAATGTTTCTTGAGCATCAAATCATCATATTAGATTGATTTCTGAAGGATCATGTGACACTGAAAACTGGAGTAATGATGCTGAAAATTCAGCTTTGATCACAGAAATAAATTATATTTTACAATATATTCACATAGAAAACATTGAAACACCACATAACAATACGACATGACATAATACGATTAACATGGCTAGATAAAAGCTACTGACATAAAATGATTTTTAAGCCGGAATTTAAATACAGACAGAGAAGGTGCAGCTCTAAGAGAAGCTGGTAAATTGTTTCATAAATTAGGACCAGCAACAGCGAAGGCTCGATCACCTCTGCAATGGAACCTAGATCTAGGAATAGTTAGGAGACCAAGATTACTGGATCTTAGAGACCTATTTGGTTTATAAATAGAGATTGCCTCAGAGAGATAAGGTGGGGCTTGATTGTGCAAGGATTTGTAAACTTCACATTTCAATTCAATTCACATTTATTTGTATAGCGCTTTTCACGATACATATCATTTCAAAGCAGCTTTACAGAGAATGCATGTCAAAATTACAATATTAGAAGAATGCAGTTAGCAAATAATGTAATAATTTGTGCAATTAATTTACAAACACTGTTAGCATTTAATTTTAAGGTAGAAGCTCCTGGAAAAATGAAAAACATCAACAACAATTAGGATATATAGAAATTTGGGAATGTGCATGTTGCATCTTCCAAGGTCTTCGCAGGAGTTGGCGCCGTCTCTTCATAAGTGTTGGTCATCTGAGGTCTTCTTAAGAGGCTGGATCCAAACTGAAGCTGATGTCAGCTGATGAACAGAAAAGCAAATAGAGAATAATTAGCGTAGCTGCTGTTCATAACATTAAGCAAAGATACAATTGCAATTGATCTGATATGAGATGCATTATGTGAACACTTGGCTAAAGAGATGAGCCTTGAATCTAGATTTAAACTGGGTGAGCGAGTCTGAGCCCCGAACATTATCAGGAAGGCTATTCCAGAGTTTCGGAGCCAAATGTGAAAACGCTCTCCCTCCTTTAGTGGACTTAGCAGAAGTCCAGAGTTTTGTGATCTTAAAGAGCGTGAAGGATTGTAGGGCGATAGAAGGTCGGTTAAGTACACAGGAGCTAAACCATTTAGAGCCTTATAGGTCATTAGCAATACTTTATAATCAATACGGAACTTAATAGGTAACCAGTGTAGAGATGATAAAATTGGTGTTATATGATCATATTTTCTTGACCTGGTAAGAACTCTAGCAGCTGCATTTTGTACTAATTGTAGCTTGTTTATTGAGGAAGCAGGACAACCAGCTAATAATGCATTACAGTAATCTAGTCGAGACGTCATGAAAGCATGAACTAACTTTTCTGCATCAGAAATAGATAACATATTCCGTATCTTAGCAATGTTTCTGAGGTGGAAGAAGGCTGTTTTTGTAACATATGAAATATGATTTTCAAAGGACAAGTTGCTGTCTAATATAACACCCAGGTCTTTAACTGTCGAGGATGGAGTAACAAATGCAGATTGTAGTCTGAGAGATTCTGTGTAATACTTCAGTCTTATCTGAATTTAATAGAAGAAAATTACTAGTCATCCAATGTTTCTTTAACACACTCTGTCAGTTTGGATAATTTAGAGATTTCATCTGGTCGTGATGAGATATATAACTGAGTATCATCGGCATAGCAGTGAAAACTAATTCCATGTTTTCTTATAATATTGCCGAGTGGCAGCATGTATATTGAAAATAGCAGAGGGCCTAACACAGATCCTTGCGGCACTCCATAGTTTACTATCGTTATCTTAGATTTTTCCCTGTTTATATAAACAAAACTGTGACGGTCTGATAGGTACGATCTAAACCACCGTAATGCCTGTCCCTGAATACCAGTGTAATTTTGCAGTCGATCTAGGAGTATTTTATGATCTATAGTGTCGAACGCAGCACTGAGATCAAGTAACACTAGTATTGAGACACAGCCTTGGTCATAAGCTAGAAGTAAGTCGTTTGTAATTTTAACGAGCGCAGTTTCTGTGCTATGATGAGATCTGAATCCTGACTGAAATTTTTCATAGATAGCGTTTTTTTGTAAGAAGGAGCACAGTTGGGCCGATACCACTTTTTCTAGTATTTTAGACATAAATGGAAGATTTGAAATAGGTCTGTAATTTGCTAATACATTTGGATCTAATTGTGGTTTCTTAATGAGAGGCTTAATAACTGCTAGCTTGAACGGTCGTGGGACGTGACCTAGAGATAAAGACGAGTTGATAATATTGAGAAGAGGCTCGTCTGCTACAGGTAACAATTCTTTCAGTAGTTTAGTGGGTATTGGATCTAATAAACATGTTGTTGGTTTAGACGCAGTGATAAGTTTATTTAGCTCTTCCTGTCCTTTAGTTGTAAAGCACTGCAACTGTTCTTGAGGGGCGATAATTGAGGCTGAATCATAAAACTCTGTTAAAGGTTGTACATTTACAATTGTATTTCTGATACTTTCGATTTTCTCAGTGAAGAAATTCATAAAGTCATCACTATTAAACTGTAATGAAATGTTTTGTTCTGGTGATGTCTGTTTATTTGTTAATCTAGCCACTGTACTAAACAAGAACCGTGGATTGTTTTGGTTATTAAAGGTTAAACAAAGGTTAAAATTTTAAAACTAATTCTAAATTTAACTGGTAACCAGTTTAGTGAAATAAGAATGGGCGAGATGTGGTCGAACTTTCGTCTGAAATGCAGCAGCATTTTGGACCATCTGTAAACGCACTATAGAAGACTGACTTATACCATAGTAAAGTGAGTTACAGTAATCTAGACGAGAAAGAACAAACAACTGAATTATCTGTTCAAACTGTTTTTGATTTTTGATAAACGCCGTAAGTGGAAAAAACATGATTTGACCACTGCACTAATTTGTTTCTCAAAACCCATGTTGCAATCAAAAAAGGACACCAAGATTTTTGGCACAAGGTGTAAGATAGGAAGAGAGATGACCAAAGTGAGGGGCACAGTCTTCATATGACTTGGAGCCAAACAGAATGATTTCTGTTTTGTTCTCGTTTAACACTAAGAGATTCTGCTTTAACCATGTTTGTAATTCGCTTATACAATTCAACAGAGGTCCTAAAAAATCTTTATTTTTATGCTGCAAAGGAAAATACAGCTGAGTATCGTCTGCATAAAGGTCGAATGACACTCCATATTTCTCAAAGATAGCACCCATTGGCAACATGAATATACAGTAGAAAATAAAATAGGAGCAAGAATTGAGCCCTGTGGCACCCCACAAGCAAGTGGGTGTGATGACGAACTATATTGGCCAATAGAAACACTAAAGCTTCTGTTAGTTGAAAAAGACTGAAACCAATTCAATACCTTCCCCTGTAGACCAACACAGCTCTCCAACCTGGAAATCAAGATGCTGTAGTCGACCATATCAAATGCAGAGCTTAAGTCTAGTACCACCAGAGCCATGGTATTGCCTTTATCTGTTTCTAGTAAAATATCATTTACAACTTTTAAAATACAGTTTCCGTGCTGTTTTGAGACTTAAAACCCGACTGAAATTTTTCAAGAATATTATTTGATGACAAATGGGACTGCAGCTGGGTCAATACAATTTTCTCGAGAATCTTGGAGAGAAATTTCAGGTTTAGGCCTAAAGTTATTAAAGTTCGAAGATTGGGCCTCTTTAATAATGGAGTTACTGTAGCTGTTTTTAGGCAGTCCAGAACAACCTCAGTAGTTAGACTAGTGTTAAAGATAGTTAAAAGATCATGTCCAACTGTATTGAAAATCTGTTTTAGAAATCTAGAAGGAATGATATCGAGAGAAGATGAAGTTGGTCTTAGACTTTCAACAATGGCTCTACAGGATTCAAGGGAAACAGGCTGACAATCTCTCCACAGCATCGGACTGCTTGAACTCTCAGGTTGAATGGAGTTCACCAAGGGCAGGTTAGATCTTAGTTGAACGGTTTTCTCATTAAAAAAGGTACAGAATTGTTCACAAAGTGAAACAGAAGCATCAGGAAAAATGTTGACTGGGGGGACTGAGTACAGAATCAATGACAGAGAAAAGGGTCTTGGGTCTATGTAAATTGTCACCAATAAACTCAGATAGATATTTGGACTTGGCGGCCTTGACAGCTCTCTGATACACATACAGTGGGTACGGAAAGTATTCAGACCCCCTTAAATTTTTCACTCTTTGTTATATTGCAGCCATTTGCTAAAATCATTTAAGTTCATTTTTTCCTCATTAATGTACACACAGCACCCCATATTGACAGAAAAACACAGAATTGTTGACATTTTTGCAGATTTATTAAAAAAGAAAAACTGAAATATCACATGGTCCTAAGTATTCAGACCCTTTGCTGTGACACTCATATATTTAACTCAGGTGCTGTCCATTTCTTCTTCATCCTTGAGATGGTTCTACACCTTCATTTGAGTCCAGCTGTGTTTGATTATACTGATTGGACTTGATTAGGAAAGCCACACACCTGTCTATATAAGACCTTACAGCTCACAGTGCATGTCAGAGCAAATGAGAATCATGAGGTCAAAGGAACTGCCTGAAGAGCTCAGAGACAGAATTGTGGCAAGGCACAGATCTGGCCAAGGTTACAAAAAAATTTCTGCTGCACTTAAGGTTCCTAAGAGCACAGTGGCCTCCATAATCCTTAAATGGAAGATGTTTGGGACGACCAGAACCCTTCCTAGAGCTGGCCGTCCGGCCAAACTGAGCTATCGGGGGAGAAGAGCCTTGGTGAGAGAGGTAAAGAAGAACCCAAAGATCACTGTGGCTGAGCTCCAGAGATGCAGTCGGGAGATGGGAGAAAGTTGTAGAAAGTCAACCATCACTGCAGCCCTCCACCAGTCGGGGCTTTATGGCAGAGTGGCCCGACGGAAGCCTCTCCTCAGTGCAAGACACATGAAAGCCCGCATGGAGTTTGCTAAAAAACACCTGAAGGACTCCAAGATGGTGAGAAATAAGATTCTCTGGTCTGATGAGACCAAGATAGAACTTTTTGGCCTTAATTCTAAGCGGTATGTGTGGAGAAAACCAGGCACTGCTCATCACCTGTCCAATACAGTCCCAACAGTGAAGCATGGTGGTGGCAGCATCATGCTGTGGGGGTGTTTTTCAGCTGCAGGGACAGGACGACTGGTTGCAATCGAGGGAAAGATGAATGCGGCCAAGGACAGGGATATCCTGGACGAAAACCTTCTCCAGAGTGCTCAGGACCTCAGACTGGGCCGAAGGTTTACCTTCCAACAAGACAATGACCCTAAGCACACAGCTAAAATAATGAAGGAGTGGCTTCACAACAACTCCGTGACTGTTCTTGAATGGCCCAGCCAGAGCCCTGACTTAAACCCAATTGAGCATCTCTGGAGAGACCTAAAAATGGCTGTCCACCAACGTTTACCATCCAACCTGACAGAACTGGAGAGGATCTGCAAGGAGGAATGGCAGAGGATCCCCTAATCCAGGTGTGAAAAACTTGTTGCATCTTTATTAAAAAGACTCATGGCTGTATTAGATCAAAAGGGTGCTTCTACTAAATACTGAGCAAAGGGTCTGAATACTTAGGACCATGTGATATTTCAGTTTTTCTTTTTTAATAAATCTGCAAAAATGTCAACAATTCTGTGTTTTTCTGTCAATATGGGGTGCTGTGTGTACATTAATGAGGAAAAAAATGAACTTAAATGATTTTAGCAAATGGCTGCAATATAACAAAGAGTGAAAAATTTAAGGAGGTCTGAACTGTATAAGGAATCTCTTCACATTTCATATGAGACCTGTAACTTATCCTTGCACCATTTTCGCTCTGCTCTTCTACAAGCCTTTCTGAGGCAACGAGTTGAATCATTAAACCAAGGCCGGGGTCTAGTAACAATACATTTAGGTTTTAACGGAGCAATAAGATTCAGAGTAGACAAACATTTTTGATTGAAAGAATAAAAAAGTCTGTTCACATCCAGCACAGGAGAGGATACATCAAGCACATGTGAATCAGTTGTATCATAAGAGGCTGCAAATCTCTCACATGATTGAGTGGAGAAATAACGATTCAAACGAGTCCCTGAGGGTGTGGCAACTGCTGGATCGGGAAAATGAGAAGAGAAAAGTACCATATATATGTATATGTATGTATGAATGTGACATAACTACACATACACACTGTGTGTATGTGTAGTTATGTCTTTAAATTTATAATTTTAAAAGATGAGTCATTATTCACTGAAATCCGTTATTCGAACACATCTCACGTTCATATTAAAAGCAGTTCTTCATGTAAATTTGCATAAAGGTTTATCTAAGCTCATCTCAAGAATAAATAAGCAGCTGTTTCAGTCTGTTCCTCACTCAAAGGATAAAGCTAACGCAAATGTCAGTGTCTCTTCATTGACTGATCACATATGCCTCATGTCTCTGTCTCTCTCAGCTTGCTCAGGTATGATCGTCCTCGTGTGCAGCAGTCATGCTCTGTGAGGAGTCGTCCGCTGGGATCACTGCTGCTCTGGATTCTGTGGTTCGGCTGAAACCCGACACTGAGACCTCCACGGATCCTGTACAGGAAGTCATTCACTGTAGCACTTATGTTTCCTCTGTCATCCCTGCACATGGAGGCATCAGGTGGGTCTAAACCATTTAGCCAAGCGGGTCAGCGTATCCGAATACCCATTAGGCATTGGTGACATGTAAACATGTGCAGTCATGTGTTGATATTCTGATGCCAGAAAGTTGCAGTTTTGGTTTCAGTAAATGCTTTATTTTAACTTGTGAAGTAAATAAGTTACAGTTTTTGTAGTAAAATGAAGCTGTAGAAACAAATTTAAACAAATTTGCAACTTTACACCATTTAAAAGTTTGGGTTTTATAAGATTTTTAATGCTTTTGAAAGAAGTCTCTTCTGCTCACCATGGCTGCATTTATTTGATCAAAAATACAGTAAAAACAGGAATATTGTGAAATATTAATTTTAAATATATATATTCTATTTTAAAGGTGCCCTCGAATGAAAAATTTAATTTATCTTGGCATAGTTGAATAACAAGAGTTCAGTACATAGAAATGACATACAGTGAGTTTCAAACTCCATTGTTTCCTCCTTCTTATATAAATCTCATTTGTTTAAAAGACCTCCGAAGAACAGGCGAATCTCAACATAACACCGACTGTTACGTAACAGTCGGGATCATTAATATGTATGCCTCCAATATTTGCATATGCCAGCCCATGTTCCCAACATTATGAAAGGCATTACACAAGGGCAGCCAGTATTAACATCTGGATCTGTGCACAGCTGAATCAACAGACTAGGTAAGCAAGCAAGGACAACAGCGAAAAATGGCAGATGGAGCAATAATAACTGACATGATCCATGATAACATGATATTTTTAGTGATATTTGTAAATTGTCTTTCTAAATGTTTCGTTAGCATGTTGCTAATGTACTGTTAAATGTGGTTAAAGTTACCATCGTTTATTACTGTATTCACGGAGACAAGAGCCGTCGCTATTTTCATTATTAAACACTTGCAGTCTGTATAATGCATAAACACAACTTCATTCTTTATAAATCTCTCCAACAGTGTAGCATTAGCCATTAGCCACGGATCACAGCCTCAAATTCATTCAGAATCAATGTTAACAATATAACAGTTTACAATACTCACATAATCCGACGCATGCATGCAGTATGCATGACAAACACTTTGTAAAGATCCATTTGAGGGTTATATTAGCTGTGTAAACTTTGTTTATGCACTGTTTAAGGCAAGTGCAAGCTCCGTGGGCGGGGAGCGCGCGATTTAAAGGGCCAGTAGCCCTGAATCGGCTCATTTATAATGATGCCCCAAAATAGGCAGTTAAAAAAATTAATTGAAAAAAATCTATGGGGTATTTTGAGCTGAAACTTCACAGACACATTCAGGGGACACCTTAGACTTATATTACATCTTTTTTTAAAACGTTCTCGGGCACCTTTAATGTTTTAAAAATTATTCCTGTGATCAAAGCTGAATTTTCAGCAGCCATTATTCCAGTCTTCAGTGTCATTTTGTGTGTGTGTGTGTGTGTGTGTGTGTGTGTGTGTGTGTGTGTGTGGAAACAGTGATACATTTTTTTCAGGGTTATTTGATGAATACAAAGTTCAAAAGTATTCACCCCAAAACAACAACAACAACAAACATACTGACCCCAAACTTATGATGTTGTTTATCTCACAGTTCAAACTTTATGTCTCATCTTATGCATTTATTGATTATTTTTAACTTCATCTCAATTAACTTCATTTATTTTATTTTTTTTACTAAAGTACAAACATGCTTCCATACCAAACTGAAGTGCAATAATAAATAATATTAATAATGAAAAGAAATTATTCAAATAATGTTAATTTTAAAACAAACTACATTTACATCACTTGATTTGGCCAACTTAAAAAAGTCTTCTTTCAAAAACATAAAAAAATCACAACCACCCCAAACTTTTGAATATTATATAATTAAAAAAAAAAATTTAAGTAATTATACACTGAAATCCATTATTCTAACACATCTCATACACATGCATGTTCAAATACTGACCCCAAAATTACAATATTGTTTATCTTACAGTTGAAAATGTCATAGATGCATATCTCATAATATGCATTTTTCTATTATTTTTAACTGTATCTCACAATTAATCAGTGATGGGGAAAATTACTTTTAAAAGTAATGCATTACAATATTGTGTTACTACCTAAAAAAGTAACTAATTGTAACTAAGTTACTTTTTTATGGAAAGTAATGCGTTACGTTACTTTTCCTCATCTAAGCTGGGCTTTTAATAATAAAAAAGTAATATTTTTGGCAAATGTTAAGGCCCTTTCACACCAAAAGTGAAATGAATAAGCCTCAGGCTGAAGGAAATGCAAATTCACGCCTGTACAGTAGAGGGGTTAGGGTTAGGGTTAGGTACAAACCTTTTCACTCTTGCTTCAGCAATCCCACAAAAAAAAAAAGTCATTTTTGATTATTAGTATGGTTAAATTGAATCATCGAAGACACTGGTTAATAAAGTGAGATTAAATACATAAAGTGTATTTGTGTTATTTAACATTTAATTAATGCAGGTTTGCATAATATTCAGTTTGAATTTTACTCTTTTTAATAATTTTGAGAAATACATGGGGACAGGAGAGCTGTCAGACAATACATGGGAAAGCAAAGTAACTTTCATTGCTTTTTTGAAAAAGTAACTCATATTTGGTTGTCATTTAAAAGTAATGCATTACTTTACTAGTTACTTGAAAAAAACTAATCTGATTACATACTTGTAATGTGTTCCCCCCAACACTGCAATTAACATCTTTATTTATTACTAAGGTGCAAACAGGCTTCCAAACAACCATCTGCATCATGTTATTCAGCTCATAAATGTTTCATTTTACAGCCTGGAGTCCTGTGTAATCTGTAGTTATTGTTTCTCCTCTCAGTCTGAACAGCGAGGAGCCGTTCTGTCGTATCTGTCATGAAGGCAGCAGTGCGGGCGATCTGTTATCGCCCTGTGAGTGTGCCGGGTCTCTGGCGATGGTGCACCGTGTTTGTCTGGAGCACTGGCTCACGGCCTCCGGCACCAGCCACTGCGAGCTCTGCCACTTTCAATTCGCTCTGGAGAGACTTCCCAAACCGCTCACGGAGGTACAATCCAGTCCGGTCACATGATGCCATATACACTGTAAAAAATCTTTTTTGATTTTAGTAAACTAAACTTAATTATCTGTACAAATATTTCATTTATTTTTAAATATAATGTTTAAAATTAAAATGTGTTTTTTTTTTTTTTTTATTAACTTTTAAAATTCATTTGCTGCTTTGCTGTTCAGACAAATTCAAGTGTTTTGGCAGTCATGCACAGATCCATAAAATGTATGCCAATTGTTATGTTACAGTTAGTGCCAGTTTGCACAATAATAAATATTCAGCAACTCTTGATTTTCAATGCAAAAATATTTTTTTAAGTTAGTTCCATTGGCTATAATTTTGCACGTTTAGCAGGTGGTTAAACTGCATCTTAGGCACAGACTCTTCTATTTCTCCTAATTGTGTCGGTGGCTATATGTTGCTATGGAAACGCAGATATTGTCTGACCTCAGCTGACACATCATTCACTACGAGTCTGTCAGTCTGCCCTCGCCAAGAACTTTATTTAGAGACATCAAGAGATGTAAAACTGGACATATAATAACATACTCTCTGCAGTAGTCACATGGAATGTGTTTTAATCAACATTATCAGCTCCGTTCTCCTGCAGTCACTCACTCTTGAGTCCTGAGTCATGTCCCGGCCTCTCTTTAAGGCACACAGCAGATATTGGCAGGTCTGCTTTACCTCGGCTTCTTTTAAACACTAATCCACTTAGCAGGAAAATGAGATTAGATGAGGAGCGTATCCCTGTCGCTGCAGAGGCCCGGACATGCCGCTTTATTCATGTGCTTATCTCATGTTTGGGCCTGAGGACGAGATGATGAGTCCATGTGCATCATGACCTGTTGAGACGCAACAAACCTCGCCTGCCCTGTGAATGCTGCGCCTTGAACCATTACAGACCGAGAGCAATGTGATGACGATACGCAATATTGATTTTCATTAGTTTTACTTTATTATCATTAGAATACAATAATACAATAAAATCTATCTATCTATCTATCAATCTGTCTGTCTGTCTGTCTATCATTCTGTCTGTCTATCTATCTATCATTCTGTTTATCTATCTATCTATCTATCTATCTATCTATCTATCTATCTATCTGTCTGTCTATCATTCTGTCTGTCTATCTATCTATCATTCTGTTTATCTATCTATCTATCTATCTATCTGTCTGTCTATCATTCTGTCTGTCTATCTATCTATCATTCTGTTTATCTATCTATCTATCTATCTATCTATCTATCTATCATTCTGTCTATCTATCTGTCTATCATTCTATCTATCTATCTGTCTATCTATCTATCATTCTGTCTGTCTATTTATCTATCTATCATTCTGTCTGTCTATTTATCTATTTCTGTCTATCTATCTATCTATCTATCATTCTATCTATCTATCTATCATTCTGTCTATCTATCTGTCTATCATTCTATCTATCTATCATTCTGTCTATCATTCTATCTATCTATCATTCTGTCTGTCTATTTATCTATCTATCATTCTGTCTGTCTATTTATCTATCTCTGTCTATCTATCTATCTATCATTCTATCTATCTATCTATCTATCATTCTGTCTATCTATCTGTCTATCATTCTATCTATCTATCATTCTGTCTATCATTCTATCTATCTATCATTCTGTCTATCTATCTATCTATCTATCTATCTATCTATCTATCATTCTGTCTGTCTATTTATCTCTCTGTCTATCTATCTATCTATCTATCATTCTATCTATCTATCATTCTATCTATCTATCTATCTATCATTCTGTCTGTCTATCATTCTATCTCTGTCTGTCTGTCTATCATTCTGTCTATCTATCTGTCTGTCTATCATTCTGTCTATTTATCTATCTCTGTCTATCTATCTATCTGTCTGTCGTTCTGTCTATCATTCTATCTCTGTCTGTCTATCTATCTATCTATCATTCTGTCTGTCTATTTATCTATCTCTCTGTCTGTCGTTCTGTCTATCGATCTATCTGTCTATCGTTCTGTCTTTCTATCTATCTATCCATCCATCCATCTATCTGTCTATCGTTCTATCTATCTATCTGTCTGTCTATCTATCTATCTATCCATCTATCTGTCTATATATCTATCTATCTATCTCTGTCTGTCTGTCTATCGTTCTGTCTATCTATCATTCTATCTCTGTCTGTCTGTCATTCTATCTATCTGTCTGTCTGTCTATCATTCTATCTCTGTCTGTCTATCTAATCTATCTATCTCATTCTGTCTATTTATCTATCTCTGTCTATATATCTATCCATCTATCTATCTGTCTGTCGTTCTGTCTATCGATCTATCTGTCTATCGTTCTGTCTTTCTATCTATCGTTCTGTCTATCATTCTATCTCTGTCTGTCTGTCTGTCATTCTATCTATCATTCTGTCTGTCTGTCTGTCAATTGTATGCATTTATTTAAATAAGTCACATTACCTGTTCAGATTGCTGTGAGTATTACACTCCTCTAATCAGCAGTTTTTCATGTCTCCAGTGGTTCACTACACCCTCCATGCAGCACCAGAGGCGAACGCTGTGCGGGGACGTGATCTGTTTCCTGTTCATCACACCGTTAGCGAGTCTGTCGGGCTGGTTGTGTGTGCAGGGAGCCCTGGATCTGTACTACAGCAACAGCATGGAGGCCATCGGACTCATAGTTCTCACACTGACACTGTTCACCATTTACCTCTTCTGGTCTGCTGTAAGTTCACTCTTGTTTTCAGTCTAGCTAAATGAAAGTGCACAAATGCTGCGTTCATGATATGTTGTAAGTACTGTAATTACAAGATGACAGCCTGCGATTTTCTACTCTGAGATTTTCAAGTCCTCTGAATTTTGCACTTCTAGGGCCACACTATCAACAGCAAAACAAATCTGCAGCTGTCAGGTGGTACGAGTCGAAAATTCTGAGTTTACAAGTTGTAATTACAAGTTACGCTTTTTACACATCGTGATCTCAACATGGCGTGGTAAATGGTTATTTCAACATGGCATGAACACACCGAGACATTTTTAATTTGCAGTGTATGGAGCCCCTAAAGGGACATGGTGGTGGTAAAAAAAAATAAAAAATTGTCAAATAACAATACAATGGCTTTAACTTTTCTGCATAATTTCCCTTTTTGTTTTACTGCAGGTATCCCTTCGTTATCACATTCACCTTTTCAGGACATGGAATGCGACGAATCCCAGTGTCCGGCTACAGATTCCCCGCCCTGTGAAGACACATAAGACACCAAAACATCTAACATTGCACTTCTTGTGCAAATACAATAACAAGGAGACCATGGTGTAATGCCGACAACAGCATCAGGAATACATTTCATGATGTCTTGATTTTGTGAGAAGCCCTGATTCAGAGTCACACTCAGATTTGGGACTCACACTGAATTGAAGCGATGCCCAAATTTGGAGTGACACCCTAATTTTGAGAGCGATTCGGAGTGATGCCCTGATATTGAGAGACATCCTAATTTAGAGCAACACCCTGATTTGGAGCAACGTGCTGATGTGAAGTGATGTTTTTACTTTGTTTTGTAAATAACGAGAAACTTTAAAGAAACTTTTCAGTCATGAAATCTCATCAAAACATGGGAAAAGCATGTCAAACCACAGGAAAAGAACACATAAAGCAGAGAACAATGGTGTTGAGATGATAATAACTGAGCTATTTATACCTGCAAGTTTCACTTTACATGAGTGTTACAATTATTCAGAAGAATATATATCTAGGTGAACGTACAGTAACTAAGACAATCATACAGATCATTTTGTTTGCTTTGTCATGGAAACACTTGAATTATATAGAAAAATGTGAATATTTAACCAAAAGACTAAAACAAATATGCTTTAAAATCTTGTGGACATTGAAAATGTCACATTGGAAAATCCTCACGAGAAAATATCGATTTTTTTTTTTTTGTATTAATACTTTTATTTACAGAGGATGCATTAAATTGGTCAAAAGTGACAGTGAAGACATTTAAAATGCTTTTAAATTTATGTTTCAAATAAATGCTTTTCCTTTTTATTTTTAGGATTCTTTGATGAATTAAAAGTTTCCACAAAAAACTGTTTTCAACATTAATAATAATCAGAAATGTTTCTTGAGCATCAAATCAGCGTATTCAAATGATTTCTGAAGGATCATGTGACCATGCAGACTGGAAATCACAGGAATAAATGACATTTTTACAATATTAAAGCTTAAAATAAAGCCACAAGCTAAAATGGTTATGAATTGTCAATTCAGTTCAATGCAATACAAGTCAAATTTCTCTTTTAATATTAAGAAACATTGTTTGTTGTGGACATAATCCTATTGTGAAAGTGAGAAACAAGCAAATAAAAACAGGTTTCAATTATTATTATTATTTTTTTAACCCTTACATCTTTCTCTCTGCACGTACACATAACCTGGACATCTTTTTTCCATTGAGATCTGAATCATTAGTGCAGATCTAATGAAGTGGATAGCTTTCCCCATTTATTTCAGTGAGGTGAATGGATCTGCAGTCAGAAAAAGAGCAGTAACTGTTTTTCATGCTATAAGAGGATTTATAAACAATGAATATAGTTCAATGTTAGGCTAATGTGCACAAGATAGGAAATGACATAGCCTACAAGTAGACTTACACTAGGTTAAATCACAAGTTTTACCCATTAATCATAATGCTAACTATGCTAGAAGCGTCCATGCATCACTGCTATTGCAATCATTGTCATATAATTTCATCATGTGCACGGCTCAGAGTCTAGAGAAGTTTAATTTTTTTTCTTTTTTTAGGCATTTTAAGAAAAATTTAGAATAGAAAGCCAATCTAGCATGCAAAGCATTGGTGTCTTTGGTGTTAATAATGACAAAAGCATCTGCAGTAAGTAAATAACGAAATAAACACCTCTCCATTGTTTCTTGAAATAGGTGGTGCAGCCTATAATCATGAATAACCTCGAGTCCTTCATTATTATGTTCCCGAAAACCACCAACTTTGGACACAAAACAGCAATTGCCAAGACGTGTCGACAGAGGGCGCTGATCAGGCGAAAACTAAGAACTGCTACTGTTTACATACAAGTGCTTCTAAATAACGTTCGTCCCGAAACATAGTGCTTTGAACCTGTTTTTTCAAAGGTGCCTGGATGGTATACTATTTCTGGTGGATTTTATGTGTTTTATATAAAGCTAATTGCACAACGTATATGCTTTTTCAGGTGTAGAAAAGTGGCGAGCAATGTGAGGCTGAAGAGACTGCAGTGCTCTTTAAATTGTGCCTATGAACCTAGAAGATAAGTAAAATGTCATGCTAAACATCAGAGAAGCTATTGTTACATGCACATAACTTTTGAGTTTCTTGTCAACAACAGTAAATACAAATGGCCTACTCACAACACCTCCGTCTAAAATTAACCATACAAAAGGGGTTATGCGCTATCTAACTTCCGTATTCTGTAAAACAGATCAGATCGCTTCCGGTTTAGGTCTTTTGTATGTGCTTCATGAAAAAATGAGCTGTTTTATTCAAGATAACTTAAAAGGAGCATAAAAAGATGAGCATAACTGATGTCCCCCGCATATACAGGTTGATATTTAGCTTTTTTCATTTTTCTTCTTCACACTAACTTTTAGACAATATGTGAACTAGGTATTTTCGCTGATACCTTAAAGGGTTAGTTCACCCAAAAATGAAAATAATGTAATTAATTACTCACCCTTATGTTGTTCTACACCTGTAAGACCTTTGTTCATCTTCAGAACACAAATTGAGATATTTTTGATGAAATCCGATGGCTCAGTGAGGCCTGCATTGCCAGCAATGACACTTCCTCTCTCAAGATCCATTAATGTACTAAACACATATTTAAATCAGTTCATGTGAGTACAGTGGTTCAATATTAATATTATAAAGCAACGAGAATATTTGTGTGCAAAAAACAAAATACCGACTTATATAGTGGTGGCCGATTTCAAAACACTGCTTCAGGAAGTAGGGCCCTATAATTTCCGCGATCATGGAATCGCGGACGGAATCGCGGAATCAAGTCATAAAAATGGAATTTACTATATAACGCAGAATGTCAAATTTTTGATTAATGAATTAAAAGCAGGTCAGTACACGTAAATTAAATCGCGATATAGACTAGTGACTGAATATTAAACCGCAAAAAGACTATTAAACATGAATCCTGCATGCCTTTGTGAATCAAATGAATGATGCGGAAGCGCAGTTTCATTTACCTCACACCGCCTTTCGTCCTCTGTCGCCTCACTATATGAACGCACAAATTCTCTCCAGAGCTGCTCTGAAAGTCACTTCATCAGCATTTAACCGCTTCGTTTAAGAAAACTACCGTCATAAACACTGAGAAACTCAAAGCTCTGGGCAAACCGTCAAAATAAAAGTTCGATTTAACTTGACAGAAACATATTACTGTTGTACAGTAGAATTTAGATAAATTAATTTAACAATAAATTATTAAAATATATTTTAAACAATAATCTCAGTGTTTCTTCCATGTTTTAATTTTAACAGTAAAGCTCTGTTGTGCAGCACATTGTTTGACAAAAAAGTTTAATTTCATGATTAAAAGATAAATTAAATGGTATGCGTTCATTTGATTGCCAGAAAAATTTAAATCCACAACAGAACTTCTGAAGAAAAAAAAATTCATAAAAATATATTTTTTTAAATTAATTAATATTGTTGTTTTTAAGAATTCAATTAATTAGACATGCTTTTTGATTATTAAAATGGAATTAAACCAATAAAATGGAATCCAGAAAACAGAATTTGGTAAAAATAAAATTTGAGGGGAAAGAATAAAACTTTTATTAAATTGTTGGTAAATTGGACAAGCTTCATTATTTCAATAAAATAGACATGCTTTTTGATTACTAAAATTTAATTTAATCATTAAAATGGAGTCAAAAAATAAATAAAACGGAAAAAAACGGAATCCAGAAAAATTAAAACGGAAAAAACGGAATTTGGGAAAAAATAAAACGGATTTTATAGGGCCCTAAGGAAGCTTCGGAGCGTTATGAATCAGTGTGTCGAATCATGATTCGGATCGCATGTCAAACTGCTGAAATCACGTGACTTTGCCGCTCCGAACCGCTGATTCGACACAAAAGATTCATAACGCTCCGAAGCAGTGTTTTGAAATCGGCCATCACTATATAAGTCGTTATTTTGTTTTTTTGCCGCACCAAAAATATTCTCGTCGCTTTATAATATTAATATTGAACCACTGTACTCACATGAACTGATTTAAATATGTTTTTAGTACATTAATGGATCTTGAATGAGGAAATGTCATTGCTCCCTATGGAGGCCTCACTGAGCCATCGGATTTCATCAAAAATATCTTAATTTGTGTTCAGAAGATTAACGAAGGTCTTATGGGTGTGGAACGGCATGAGGGTGAGTAATAAATGACATTATTTTCATTTTTGGGTGAACTAACCCTTTAATGTAATAAACATCATACAATGGTGAAATAGGTTTTAATTAATCAAGACATCATGATAACAACTTCTGATCAGGCATTACTGGCTGGGTCCTAAAGGAGACCCAACTTGATTTCTCATGACACTGGTCAGATATTGCTTCCATTGAAGCACATGTTCTCAGATCATGCTGGAGAACATCATCATCATCATCGGGTTTTGCTCAAATTATTCAGCTTGATGGTATGGATCAAAACTAAGACTTGCTGAAATGCTTTAATTTTGTCTGACTATAATCTGCAAAGAAAAATTGTATTAGAAAATAGATGCATTTTCACTAGTGATCTCAGACTTTTATATCCCACTGTACTTAAACATCACACCAAAAAGGTGTTCATCATGTTCAAATATGTTTGGTTAAGTGCGACAGATGTCAAATACAGCCTATGATTTAGCTTGGACGTGAAATTAATTGCTTCATATATGAGAAAAGAAGAGACTGAAAACTGCTGCATGATTTTCTTCAACAGCAGGTGGAGATAAAAGTCCATGAATCCACTAAAGTGATCCTGACTCCAATAACGCTGATGACTGATTCCTTCTGTGCTCAGAAAGCAAACACACATCCAGAAATTAGCATGAATATTTTATGGATGCACATCATTTATTGTACTTAAAATTTAAAATGTAAAAAAAGCACACATCCATTGTTTCAATTTTCCACCTCACATTTTTCACATTTAAACGTAACACTTGAACACTTCATCGTGAATCTGCTGCTAGATCAGAATAATAATGAACCCCACAGATCCAAGAGCTCACTAATAGACTCTTTAAAGGAATGAAAAGCTTTGCCCGTCCGCTGCTCACTTTGACTTCATCCAGGGCAGGTGAAAGCATATCAAAGCCTGTTGCTGCCAAACGCTACTCTGCACTTCATAATAAACAGATATGCTGCGCCCCAACAGGCTCTTTGATCAGGCGCAGGAGCACACAGAACCATACAAGCTGATGTGAAGCTCTGGGCTGCTCTCTGGAATCAACCCAAAAAGTATCTGAACACTTAAAATGTCTGAATGTCATTGAGTCAGATACAAAATATCAAACCAAGATTCCATTTCAAAGACTTTACTTTCCTTCTTTTTTTTTTCTGTTTTGCTCAGTGTCTTTTGATCAACTGTGTTTTAGTAATTTTGTTTTATTTTTTAGTGAATCTTATACCTCTTGTTTGATATTTTGTTATTTAATGCAAGGACATCCAGATATTTGTCTACTGTAGCTCAAATGTTCAAACAAGACCACTGTGAATTATTAATGTAGGCTACTTTAATAGATAGAAAAGCATATTTTAAATTATATACAGCACCAGTCAAAAAAAGGTTGAAAACATTATTATTTCTAATGTTTTTGAAAGTCTCTTCTGCTCATCAAGGCTGTGATAAAAAATACAGGAAAAACAGTAATATTGTGAAATAGTATTACAATTTAAAATAAAGGTTTTCTGCTTTAGTATACTTTAAAAAATAATTTATTTCTGTGATGCAAATCTGGATTTTCAGCATCATTACTCCAGTCTTCAGTGTCACATGATCCTTCAGAAATCATTCTAATATGCTGATTTAATATTTTTATAACCTGTGATACTTTTTTCAGGATTCACTGATAAATAAACAGTTAAAAAGAACAGCATTTATTCAAAATATAAATCTTTTGTAACAATAAACACGTTTGAGGTCATTGATTTTTTTTGAAAGAAATTAATACTTTTATTCAAAAAGTGATAGTAAAGACTTATATTGTTAGAAAATATTTCTATTTTGAATAAATGCTGTTCTTTTTAACTTTGAATTCATCAATGAACCCTGAAAAAAGCATCACAGGTTATAAAAATATTAAGCAGTTTCCAACATTGATAAAAATCATCATATTAGAATGATTTCTGAAGGATCATGTGACACTGAAGACTGGAGTAATGATGCTGAAAATTCAGCTTTGATCACAGAAAATAAATTATATTTTAAAGTATATTCAAATAGAAAACCTTTATTTTAATTTGTAATAATATTTCACAATTTTACAGTTTTGTCTGTATTTTTGATCAAATAAATGCAGCCTTGATGAGCAGAAGAGATTTCTGTTAACATTAATATTTCCAAACCTTTGATCTGTACTATATAATTTAAGTCAACTGTACTGTATATAATGAAAGTTTAACTGAAAAGTTGCTGTATTCTCAAAACAATGGTATTTCTCATAAATCTTTGATTGATTTAAATGTATATAATCACACTCTAAAAAAATCTGGGTTAAATGTTTGACTAACATGTTGGGTAGTTTAATTTAACCCAACTATTGTTTAAAAATGACTATATGGCTGGCTTAAAATGAACCCAAAATATGTTGGAAATTAAAAATCAGACACATAATTACTAGAGGCAACAATAATAATCAAAAGATGAACATTTATTAATAAGCAATTTAATGTTTATTGTTTAATTACTCATTAAACTTATTAATAAATGTTCATTTCCAACATTCTTTGGGTTCATTTTAAGCATGCAATACAGCAATAGTTGAGTTAATAAAACTACCCATCAGGTAGTTAATGCCCACACAAAAAATGGCTCTTTAATTGCAGGTTCCATCGCAACAGCTTACCCCATAAAGTGTGACAACGTGCCCCGCTCTGGGGGGAGCGATCTAGTCGCGTCGCGTCCGGTATGGGACGCCTAGTGGGCTATAAGCTCAGCACACTAACTTCTGTCAACTCAGTGTTCAGTACGCAGCCGTGCGCTGAGGAGAGAGCAGAAACTCAGTCATTCGAGCTGCATTCAGCCTTTCTAACATCCGACTGACGGACGGACACGCGCCATTCAAGTGAACAGAATCGGAGCTCGTGCGGTGATTATTGATTATTGGTGCGGCGCGCGCGTTTAATGGATTAAAATGTGAATCCGTGAGTTACTTTGCAGCAAAGGTAAGAGCTGATCATATGAACGCACGTCTTTTCTTGGCTCTGCATGACGAGTTTTTCTAGGATGATATCAGCTGGTGTTCATGTTTTCATACGAGAGTCATTTATAAAGCAACTTTGATCTGACAGAAGCTGTGCGTTTGCTCACAATGTCTGTTTGCAGCATCTCACACATGCACTAATCTGATCAAATAAAAGCTGTGTCATGTGAATATGGGCACATAAGACATTCACTGCTGCACAGAAACCTATCGCACTGCATTCCTACTGCTGTTGCATTATGCATGGGGAATACCTGAGAAAGAGGCTGTTCTTCACTGTCAGAGCAACATAGACAGGGTAATTAAGTCAATCAGGCCTGGCACTTTCAATCTAGAATCAACAGAGGTAAATAATCAAGCATCATTCTTCCAGCAGCAGCAGCAGCAGCAGCTCTGTTTAAATGATCTCTCTCTGTCTCTCCTCAGGCTGATTTCTGACTGACATCATTCATCAGGCAGCTCTGGAACAGGGTTTGAAAGATGGACTTCTGGGTTTTGCCCATTTGTCAGATCAGCTTCATGTTGACACTGATGTCATCCGCTGGTCAGGTATGATAAAGGTCAAACATTGTTTTTGTGAAGTTAGTTATCGCTCACCTCTATGCTGTATCAGACTTGTCTGCTGGCTGCTGTACTTTTAGTCATTTGTACAGCACTGACTCTACAGTTACATTTCATATAGTTCGTTTTATAATCGAACACACTGTACTGTGACATTACAGTTGGGTTTAGCTGTTTTGAGACTCATTTGTCCACTCTAACATGCTATTTTGCTGCATATATTGCGTATTGCAAGTTGTATTCAGATGTAAAGTTGATCATTACATGTTTTTACATTGGCTAATCATCATAATAGTCCATAATACATCCAAGCGCAAGGGTTTATGGGCATTCTGCCATTTTGTAAACCTACAATATAGCCTAATCTGATCGTTTCTACAGTAATTTGTTGTTCTTATGTTGATATTTAAGTAAAAGTTTGAATTTTGTGTTTTATTGTAGGGTCATTGACAAATAAGGTGTGCATTTTGAAGGTTTATTAAGTGTTAACAATGAAATTATGTAGTTTTTATAATCAATTAACACTGCTTTTGTTATTTTTTTACAAGATGGACAAAATTTGTCACCAAAAAAGTCATTCGGTTTAACCAAAATTTCGGTTTTGCCGAATGACACTTTTGGTTATACCGAATGACGATATTTCAAACGATGCTAACAGGCTGATATCTAGCTAGCTAGCAAAAGGACAGTCAGTTTTTAAAATATTACAGCATTTTCCATGTTTTATAGCAGTTGTACCAAATGACCTGATGTTTCGGGACATGCGTATGATCAAGTGAAAACATGAATTTTTCAAATAGTTAAGAGAGAGTTAGTTACTTTGCTTCATGACCATGTGGTCCTTTACAGGTGTCTGAATGATGTCACATCCTGTCACATGATATTGACCACATGACTTGATCCAAAATGACCCTTTATATCGGTTACTCCGAATGACATCAACGAAATTCATTTTTACGAATCATAACAAAGCAACGACTTCTACACATAATTTTAATACCATTTTGCACTATGTTGATATATGATGTTATAAAATCATGCCAGAATAAAAATATATACATTTATTACATTTTAAGATATTTTAATCACAAATGAAATGGCTGTATTGGCCTTTGGACGGTTAAACCGAATGACCTTTTGACACTTCAAAATCTTTAAAATACATTTAAATGTAGCAAAATATAATTAAAACCTTTTAGATTCAATAAAAGAGATCTAGTTGTACTACCTTACATACTTTGGATGGCATATCTTTGTTTTTTATTATTATTAAGGCCTTTGGACAAAAAAATGAGCTGAAAAATGATTTCTGTGAACAAAATGGCGATAGAAAATTTATGCTTTTGATGTTTGTTTTGTATAATGAGTGCATAATTATAATTGTGCACCTGTGCATTCGAAATTACACTTTTTTTATTTATATAGTGCTTTTTATAATCCATATTGTTTCAATGCAAAACAATCCCTCCAAATATTTGATAAACATATTAAAGCAACAATATTTAGTTTTTATCGAACATATTGTATTTTATTAACAGCTTTAGTGATTTAGAGATAGTTCAGTGAGTTTTAGTGACCAGTCAATTTCATATTTGATCATTTTCAAATAGTTTATGAATATTTTTATGTGTACTAAAAGTATGAAGTTGGTGAGATTTTTAAAGTGTTTCTCGTGCACCTGCATTTGTAAAATATTAGTACAACTTAAAGTAACTTTTCTATTTGAATATATTGTAAAATGTAATGTATTCCTGTGATCAAAGCTGAATTTTCAGCATCATTACTCCAGTCTTCAGTGTCACATGATCCTTCAGCATGATTCACTGCTCAAGACACATTTCGGATTATTATGATCAATGTTGGAAACAGTTTTGCTGCTTAATATTTTTTTGTGGAAACCATGTTAGATTTTTTCAGGATTCTCTGATGAATAGATAAGGGAACATTGAATACTTGTAACCCAGTTGAACTTGTGATATATTTACATATCACCTCAAATATTCCAGTCAAATGTCGCAGCTCTCTCTTGCAGCCTCTCAAGTCAAATTATAATCACAGACTCCATCACACGTCTAGAGGGAATCGTTGAACGTTTCCGTCTTTTTTAGGAAGAAACGGGTTATATATAGAGAGCTGGTGTGGATGTTAATGGAAGAGCTGGCATGAACATGGACGCCAGCCTAATCCATCGCAACAGGGCCACTCGATAACAGCCATTTACACCGCAGAGCTGCCACCTCAAGTGGCCAAATCTCTTTGTCCTACGCGCCGGTACATGAATAACGACAGCTGAAACCCAAGTCCTTCCTTTGTGGGATTCTGCCATGGCTGAATGAAATGCAAGTGGAAAGACGGAGCAGGTAGCAGGTAGCATTAGTGAAGCAGTGCACTCTGGGATAGAGTTACAGCCGGCCACATCGAGCACCTTTTCCATGCACTCGCACCATTTGGCTAGTGTCATTCATACGAGAGCTGACGGACAGCACCAGCGCTCTCTCTTTTACGCCACCATGTCAGAATTTATAATTCCATTCTTGCTGACTGAAGCAGGTGATTGGAGTCATCCATCTTGGAGGGAACAGGTTTCTGCTGGAGTCTAAATTGAAATTTGATGTGCATTTATCCAGAGTCTCCATTAAAGCTCTTTGCAGTAATCTTTCAGAATAATATTTGTTCTATGGGCTAAACACTTCAGCGTGATTTATGCACGCGTGGGAGCTGCCGCTGGGACTCTTTAAGAAGCTGTGAGTTTCAGCACTGAGAGTGAAGCAGGTGTTTTCACTACTCTTTTCCCACATCTCCTATTTTCCTGCTTTTCCTATTAGAGAACGGCTCTGCTCTTTCACCTCCCTCTGGCAGTGCGCTCCGCCTGCTAGACGCACACATCTCGGCTCTGTCACTTTCTCATGGAGGGGTTTGCGGGGTCGGTTGTGTTAGATGTGGGATTTGGTGGGCAGATGTATTCAATTTTACCTCTTGTTCTGCCTGATAAAGTGATCAAACTCACAAGGCCTCGGCTGAATCGGTGTATAGAGTGTTTATCAGTCTAGTATTAAGCCAGAAACATGTTTCATCAAATACACAAATGCAGATGTGAGTGGTTGGCCAGCGTACTGTAAGTATGCACACTTGTGTTATGGTGGCAGTGACAAACCTCAGAGGGGACGATGTGTTATGATTCGGGTGACTCAGTTCACCACAGTTCACTCAAAAATGAAATTTCTGTCATTATTTACTCACACTCTTTCCAATTTTGTCCATGCAACACAAAAGGAGAATTTGTATAGCTTTGTTTGATGAAAATTAAGTTGTAAATACTTTCAAATCCTTCCATCCATCCATCAGAAACCTTCACACTTTTACTATCTATCTATCTATCTATCTATCTATCTATCTATCTATCTATCTATCTATCTATCTATCCTTCTATCATTGATAGATCTATCTATCTATCTGTCTGACTATCTATCCTTCTATCATTGATAGATCTATCTATCTATCTATCGTTCTATCGTTCTATTTATCTATCTTTCTAGCGTTCTATCTTTCTAGCGTTCTATCTATCTATCTGTCTGACTATCTATCCTTCTATCGTTGATAGATCTATCTATCTATCTATCTATCTTTCTATCGTTCTATCTATCTATCTGTCTATCTATCTATCTATCTGTCTGACTATCTATCCTTCTATCATTGATAGATCTATCTCTATCTATCTATCTATCTATCTATCTATCTGTCTGACTATCTATCCTTCTATCGTTGATAGATCTATCTATCTATCTATCTATCTATCCTTCTATTGTTCTATTGTTCTATTTATCTATCTTTCTATCGTTCTATCTATCTATCTATCTGTCTGACTATCTATCCTTCTATCATTGATAGATCTATCTATCTATCTATCTATCTATCTATCTATCGTTCTATCGTTCTATTTATCTATCTTTCTAGCGTTCTATCTATCTATCTATCTATCTATCCTTCTATCGTTGATAGATCTATCTATCTATCTATCTATCTATCTATCTATCTATCTATCTATCTTTCTATCATTCTATCTATCTATCTGTCTATCCATCTATCTATCTATCTATCTGTCTGACTATCTATCCTTCTATCGTTGATAGATCTATCTATCTATCTATATCTGTCTATCTATCTATCTATCTATCTATCTATCTATCTATCTGTCTGACTATCTATCCTTCTATCATTGATAGATCTATCTATCTATCTATCTATCTATCTATCGTTCTATCGTTCTATTTATCTATCTTTCTAGCGTTCTATCTATCTATCTATCTATCTGACTATCTATCCTTCTATCGTTGATAGATCTATGTATCTATCTATCTATCTATCTATCTTTCTATCGTTCTATCTATCTGTCTATCTATCTATCTGTCTGACTATCTATCCTTCTATCGTTGATAGATCTATCTATCTATCTATCTATGTATATATATATCTATCGTTCTATCTATCTATCTATCTATCTTTCTATCGTTCTATCTATCTATCTGTCTATCCATCTATCTATCTATCTATCTATCTATCTGTCTGACTATCTATCCTTCTATCGTTGATAGATCTATCTATCTATCTATCTATCTATCTATCTATCTATCTATCTATCTGTCTGACTATCCTTCTATCGTTGATAGATCTATCTATCTATCTATCTATCCTTCTATTGTTCTATTGTTCTATTTATCTATCTTTCTATCGTTCTATCTATCTGTCTGACTATCTATCCTTCTATCATTGATCTATCTATCTATCTATCGTTCTATCGTTCTATCGTTCTATCTATCTATCTATCTATCTATCTATCTATCTATCATTCTATCGTTCTATTTATCTATCTTTCTAGCGTTCTATCTATCTATCTATCTATCTATCTATCTATCGTTCTATCTATCTGTCTATCTATCTATCTATCTATCGTTGATATATCTATCTATCTATCTATCTGTCTGACTATCTATCCTTCTATCGTTGATAGATCTATCTATATCTATCTATCTATCCTTCTATCATTGATAGATCTATCTATCTATCTATCTGACTGTTTCTATCTATCTATCTATCTATCTATCTATCTGTCTATCTATCTGACTGTTTCTATCTATCTATCTGACTGTTTCTATCTATCTATCTGACTGTTTCTATCTATCTATCTATCTATCTATCTATCTATCTGTCTGACTATCTATCCTTCTATCGTTGATAGATCTATCTATCTATCTACCTGTCTATCTATCTATCTGTCTATCTATCTATCGTTATATCGTTATATCGTTATATCGTTCTATTGTTCTATTGTTCTATCATTCTATCTATCATTCTGGCTGTCTATCGTTCTGTATATCCATCCATCCATCCATCCATCCAAACTGAATTACAATTCTACATCAGGTAGTGAATTTCAAAGGCATTCTCAATTCATTTCTGCATGGCCCACAACCTGTTGCGTCCAGAATGCTTTGGCTCTTAGTTAAACTGCAGTGCTTTCAACCCTTGTATTCTTAAATAGTTTGGTGCACTTTGGCATCGGGTTCTTATTAAGCTCTTAAATTCACTTGTTTGAATGAATCAGCACCTAACACTTTATCTCAGCCGAACAACCTTTATTCTGCCGGGACCCAAAGCATGCACTTCTTGTTCCTGAGAAATACAACATTTAAGGAGAAGCTCTGAGGTTAAATGAGTACATAGTCAACAATTACGAGCCAGAGTAGATTTTGAAATAGCAATTCTTGCTTGGCTTATACCATAGATTATGACAAGCAGATGTTGCTCTAACCCTGTGCCTGATTGGTTTTTATTGCATTCTGTTTTCAATAGTATTGATATTCTCAAGTTTTCAAATTGAGGCCATTTGTGCTCTCTTTTTCAATGTCACCATCTCCTCTATTTTAGGGAGTGTTCTCTTCGCTTTCCATTTTACACTTTTTTTTTTTATTCCCAATTTACAGATTCGTAAACACTACTGAAAGGTTGCATTGTAGGCGGACTAACAAATGATCCTTTTGTTGTCTCTGTCTCTCAGAGACAGGAAATGCATAACAATATGCTCTTTCTATTGCATTGTGAAGTTTAAAATTTTTTGGGGATAGTTTTCAGCACTTGTTATTGACAGAGACCATAGAGAGATGGCCGGAAATTATGTGGCATTGAGAGGAGGAATGAGAATATGTTGAATTCAAACCTTTCGTTGCCAACAAATGAGGTACAGTATGTTATGCCGCCTACCTTTTGGATCAGCCACTGTGTTGGGAGCGTGTTTGCGATGCCTTAAAATGCGCTCTAGCTTGCAACAGAGCCAGTGTGGTAAACAGTTATTTGTCAGTAGAGACGTGTTCATCAACACAAAAGTGAACAGTCAGAAAAACAACAGCTCTATCTCCCATGTCATTTCTGGCTAGCACTCAACAGGCTCTAGTTTGTGTTTGCGTGTGTGTATATATAAATGAGTGAGCGTGCTGTGTTGGGCACGGTGTGAAGTTTTCCGTGGATGTGTCAGGCAGCAGTGCGAGAGCTTTGGTTTTTCAGTGCTGTTGTATTGTGGGTCCAGAGACACTACGGCTGCAGCTCCAGCCTGTTTGAACAGCTGACACCTAAAGCAGAGACAAAAAACTGGCTCCAGACAGCCTCATTGCTGTGAGCCGGGAATAGGTTGTGGATGTTTGAGTGTGTTTCAAGTAGGGCTGGGCGATATGGCCAAAAAAAAAAAGATCACGATAAAAATGTTCATATCAGTCTATAATAATTACCACGATAAATGTCAAATCTTTAATTCTTTTGAAGTTTAAAGGTGCCGTAGAACGTGTTTTCAAAAGATGTAATATAAGTCTAAGGTGTCCCCTGAATGTGTCTGTGAAGTTTCAGCTCAAAATACCCCATAGATTTTTTTTTATACATTTTTTTAACTGCATATTTTGGGGCATCATTAAATATGCGCCGATTCAGGCTGCGGCCCCTTTAAATTCTCGCATTAAACAGCATTAAGGCAAAAGCAAAATTGATCTTTACAAAGTGTTCGTCATGCAGCATGTCTGATCGCGTAAGTATAGTATTTATTTGGATGTTTACATTTGATTCTGAATGAGTTTGATAGTGCTCCGTGGCTAAAGCTAACATTACACACTGTTGGAGAGATTTATAAAGAATGAAGTTGTGTTTATGAATTATACAGACTGCAAGTGTTTAAAAAAATGAAAATAACGACAGTCTTGTCTCTGTGAATACAGTGAGAAGCGATGGTAACATTTAACAGTACATTAGCAACATGCTAACGAAACATTTAGAAAGACAATTCACAAATATCACTAAAAATATCATGATATCATGGATCTGCCATCTGCCGCTGTTGTTCTTGCTTGCTTACCTAGTCTGATGATTCAGCTGTGCTGCTCCAGACGTCCTGCCCTTGTCTAATGCCTTGAACATGGGCTGGCATATGCAAATATTGGGGGCGTACATATTAATGATCCCGACTGTTACGTAACAGTCGGTGTTATGTTGAGATTCGCCTGTTTTTCGGAAGTTTTTTTTAAATAAATGAGATTTATATAAGAAGGAGGAAACAATGGAGTTTGAGACTCACTGTATGTCATTTCCATGTACTGAACTCTTGTTATTCAACTATGCCAAGATAAATTCAATTTTTAATTCTAGGGCACCTTTAAAGGCAGATTTTTGCTCCTAAGTGAAAGTTGTAGAAACCAGACCATTAATTGTGGTTCATTAACAAAAATAGCTAATATTTGTACGAATTGTAACAACCAAAATTTAAATATTCTAACTGATTGAGTTTTATTAAAATTAACCATTGGTCATAGCATACATTTAGATCCTAATAACCACAGTTAAAAGCACACATAAACATGGTAAAATGTGGTTTCAACGGTATTTGTATGAAAAACTTTATCCTAAATACATTTAGTATAATTGCACAAATGCTATAGCTTATGTACATTGTTACTCCTTTAATACACTTCTACAATACATATCTATATAAATAATATAATAAAATTTGATGTTTTTTTTCCCGCCCAGCCGTAGTTTCAAGTTTGCACTTGTATGTCAAGTCAAGTCACCTTTACTTATATAGCGCTTTTTACAATGCAGATTGTGTCAAAGCAGCTTGACAGTGATAAATGGTATATAAAGCTGCACAGCAGCTCTTAAAGAAAATGGTGTCAATGCAGGCAGATCAAAACACTGATGAATATCAAATGTCAAGTCAAATGTATGCCTGTAGTTGTACTTTATGTTGGTCCTAAACCAGTTCTTTATGTAGTTGTAACAAGAAGGCTACAGGGTCCCACACAAAATATTTACACCAAAAAAGTCAAGATTTTAATATTTATTGAAAATGGCAGGTTTTGTATTTGACATCCATATGAAAAGTGTTACACATACTGTAGTGTCATGGGAGGGCGACTTTACAAGGTGTGTAGGTAGCAAAAAATAATGGAATTTTGAGGTAGATCTCAAGATCTCTTCATAAAGTTTGACAGATTTTAAACTCTTTTTTTTGCTGCTTTGTACTCAGAAGACATCATTGATGAGGTAAAATCCTATGGTTTTATACAGCTTTCATGTGTTCTACAGCTTCACAGTATACTGATGGTTCAAAGGGTGTTAATGTTTTGATTCATTGGCCCATGCAGGGCCATAAATTCACAGCTGCTTTTAATTACAGTTTTATAGATAAACCCTTAAATCAGTGCTGCACATAAATATGTTACTCTGAGACAGTCTCAGAGTGCAGGATAATCATTCTGCAATAAATGATTGAATCCCAAATATTGATTTACATCTTTAAACTCATGCATGATGTAAACCTAGACGTAATTCCTGTAAGTGCAGATTTGTCTGTGTAAAAAAGCACTTTGTGGATAGTCACGTCTTGCTGTTGTATAGCAAAATATGTGAAAGCTGTCCGGGTTTAAAGACCCCCTGTGGTGAAAATCAAGTTTTTAATGTTGTTTATGTGTTTGTGTGGAGACTCAAACCATGTGCAAATTCATCAGTCAACACCATTGCTGAGTATTTTCTCCTTAAAACTGCAGTGTACCACCTCTTGTATCCAATCCCATGTGGGGCCGTTCCTTTTGTGTGATTAATCGCATACTTATCGAGATATTAAGCATACATCATTTATCTTGTTTAAACTATCAGATTGAAGGATGATCCTCACAAAACTGTATTTTCTGCAAGCTTTTTTCAAGGAGAAATTTAAGTGTCTTTAAAAAAAGGATACTTGAAGACTCTAAAAGGACACCAAATAACCAAATTAAATAAGGAGTCCATATAATTAATAAGTTTATGCACACCAAAGCACCCATGAAAAAACAAAACAAAAAAAAACATTACAGCAAAGACCTTGTTTACGACTCACCCGTGCTCACTGTACGATTCTTATACATCACCACAATCGTATTTACCTTGAATGAAATCCTCATCTATCAAAACTTTACTAGCGAGACGCTGGTTTGCTTTATTCAGCCGCGAAACGTAGTTTGCGCATCATCTGGCCATACAGCAGTGTTTTGTTTAGTCTGTATTTCACACAGCATGATGCGAGAGTTCGCGCTCTTCAGAAACAATCACAGAATATGACAGAGCTTGGGCTCTAAGGAGGTTCAACCAACTCTGAGTTAAAACTTGAACTCTGAGTTGACTTACCCTGAAATGGGAAACTCAGTTTCAGAACAGCTGAATTCAGTTAGTTCAGTCGACTCTGAGTAGGTTGACTCGGAGTTAAGCGCGTGCACCACGACTATGAAAAGCCATCATCAATGGAGCTCCGATATTACGATTCACCATGGCAACAGCACGTGACAAAATGACGTCCGCATACTTCTGAGTCATGCAAGCTTAATTCTTATCACTGTTATAATATCAAAGGTGGAAACTGGTAGAATGGTAAGTTATTGAACTAATATTCATTTTCATGGTATCCAACATGCAAAAAAAGGAGATAAATAATTTAATATTTTTTATTTTAATAATTTAATATGCATAAAAAAAAAATTAACAGGATGCAATAATTAGCAATAATCATTATTAAACACTCGTTAGGCAATTTACTTACACTTTTAGAACATTTTCTTAATTTTTATTGAAAATAAATGCCTTTCTGATGTGATGGGAAAAGGAAGAATAGCGAGCTTGGCAGAAGGCAGATTTGAACACGGTCAATCGCGTCACAAGTTAATTCTCCGTGCCCAACACGCTACTGCTTACACCACTGAAGCCATTATTCATAAGCAATGTTTTTAAACTTGTGTGACATTGATGGTCTACTGTAAATTTGCATTTAGTAATAGACACTCTGAATAATCTTGTTTTCCGTTTGCATTAAGATTATTTTTATTACCACACTGGCAGATATTGATAATTTTACTTAAGTAAAACGCACTTAATTTAGATCCCCCCCTGGAAACACGACTAAATATCTTATAGCCTATCATTTTCTTATATAGAAAATCCATCTTGATTTAAGAATTTTTAGATATTTGTACTTGAAATAGGACAAAAAATACACAGTAAGAAAAGCATTTTTGCAGCGTGAACGAATGAATGAACAACTTAAACATCACTTGCACTTTAAAAAGGGGGAGGAGACCGAAGGAAACTCTGGGTTTACTGAAGAAAACCTGCTCCCGACCAGGTTAGGTTCACAGAGTAAGTTACCAGGGTAACTGTCTCTGAGTATAAGTTACCTCTCTTTTAGAAACGGGCTTGACTTACGCTGCTTTCTCGGGTTTGACATACCTCCCATTCTGAAACGGAAAACCCAGAGTTTCCCTCATTTCAGGGTTAACATACTCAGAGTTCTCACTTCACCTCCTTTCTGAAATGTGCCACTGGTGTTTTAAAGCAAAACACACACTGGAATAAATAATTCACTGGAATAAATAATTCCATTTTTCCTGAAAGCAGGAAAAATGGGCAAACGTAAGGATTTGAGTGAGTTTGACAAGGGCCAAATTGTGATGGCTAGACGACTAGGTCAGAGCATTTCCAAAAGGTGGCCTGGTCTGATGAATCATGTTTTCTTTTACATCACGTGGATGGCCGGGTGTGTGTGCGTCTCTTACCTGGGGAACACATGGTACCAGGATGCACTATGGGAAGAAGGCAAGCCGGGGGAGGCAGTGTTCTTTGGGCAATGTTCTGCTGGGAAACCTTGGGTCCTGCCATCCATGTGGATGTTACTTTGACACATACCACCTACCTAAGCATTGTTGCAGACCATGTTCACCCTTTCATGGAAACGGTATTCCCTGGTGGCTGTGGCCTCTTTCAGCAGGATAATGCACCTGCCACAAAGCAAAAATGGTTCAGGAATGGTTTGAGGAGCACAGCAACGAGTTTGAGGTGTTGACTTGACCTCCAAATTCCCCAGATCTCAATCCAATAGAGCATCTGTGGGATGTGCTGAACAAACAAGTCTGATCCATGGAGGCTCCACCTCGCAACTTACAGGACTTAAAGGATCTGCTGCTAACATCTTGGTGCAGATACCACAGCACACCTTCAGGGGTCTAGAGGAGTCCATGCCTCGACGGGTCAGGGCTGTTTTGGCAGCTAAAGGGGGACCAACACAGCACATCAGCACATCCCACAGATGCTCGATTGGATTGAGATCTGGGGAATTTGGAGGCTAAGTCAACACCTCAAACTCATCTTAGGAAGGTGGTCATAATGTTATGCCTGATCGGTGTGTGTGTGTGTGTGTGTGTATATATATTAATAATCATGATTATCATTATCATGCAGCCTTACTATACCAGTTATGCTTGAGTTTAACCATAACCATTTACTTTTAGACAACTTCATCAAACTTTTTTTTTTTTTTTTGTTATTACTGAAGATGTCATTTAAGTGCTGGAATCCTTTTTCCAGATTTTCCCCCAGAATCAGCTCTGAAAATGCAAAAGAAAGTCTGCAGATTCTGTTTGAGCCTTCACATCAGTTATGCAAAAGGGAAAAGAGCTCTTATCTGTATGTTTTGACATATACTGCTCGTCGTGAATTCTCTCTCTCTCAATCTTCAGTGGGTCAAGTTAGAACTGAAAGGCTCATTCATACACAGTTACTGTGTGGCCATTCACTCTTACCAGATGTAAACAGACTCTTTTTGCACGCGCTGCACTGCTAATCTTTTGGATGGGACCCTCTCTCTCACTCTCTGACATGGCAAATTGGCTCTTGACACTAAGCCCTGGTACATATTTCATGAGCCATTAATGGGCCCAGTCAGCTTTTGATAGAGAGCATGGCATCATGTTTAGTACAGGACCTTAAAGGAATAGTTCACCCAAAAATTACAATTGTATCATCATTGACTCAGGTCCATGCTGTTTCAAGCCCTGTATTATTTTCTTCTATTCTTCCATTAAATGCAAAAAGAGATGTTTAGCAGAAATGAATGAACTGTCAAGCTCCAAAAAGGACACATACGAGTGTCTTGAAAGTAGTTCTTAAGATTCATGCGCCAGATTCCAATCTTCTGAAATCATACAATAGCTTTTCAGTCCACTGATAATTGTCAATTGTCAAAATTTTCTGTGCATTCTTAAAACTAAAGCTTCCAAAATGGGGTTTTCCAACAAATAACTTTTATTTTTAGGAGTGTGTCATGATTGTTACATGACCAGAAATAATGATGTGTGTGCATCTAAAGAGGCACTATTTTGGAACTGAACACAAACATGAATGAGATTTGGAATATAGAGCACAATGCAACTTTTATGATTTGATTTAATGTTGCTTTTTTATCGCTGAAATAGTATAAATCACCATCCACTTTCACTATCTCAAAAAGAGCAGCTCAGATATTCTGTCTAGCATCTCATTTAGAGGTTTATAGAAGAAAGAAAGTAATATGAGATTGGAATATGAGGGCGAGTAAATGATTTTCATTTAGGGTGGAGGGATTTCAATTGAAATGTCTAAGACAATTAATTTGAAATGTAATCATATTTGATTTAAGCCTATGTGAACACTGATTGTGAGCTCTTGGTTTCTGCCTCATTTCACGAATCTTATTGTTGAAAGGACCGACTGACACCAGATCCTTTACTGTTTAAAGGTAAGAGAACTGGTTTAGGACCAAGTTTACCAAATCCCAGTGTTACTTTAGTATTATTTATATACTATTACCATATTTTTTCATATTTTGAGCTTTTATTTGTATATTTTCAGTTTTTATTTGAATTTTAGTTTATGTTTTAGTAATGTTTTGTGCATTTTTATTGGTTTTAGGTTTATTTTAAAGGTCCCGTTCTTCGTGATCCCATGTTTCAAACTTTAGTTAGTGTGTAATGTTGTTGTTAGAGTATAAATAAAATCTGTAAAATTTTAAAGCTCAAAGTTCAATGCCAAGCGAGATATTTTATTTAACAGAAGTCGCCTACATCGCCTACACTACTTCCTTCTTTAAAGACGTCACTAACCTCCGCCCACAGGAATACACAAGAGTTGCGTTTGTAGAGTGTGTTTGTCGCCATGTCGTCGAAACGCTGTTATTTTCATCCCGCAGTCCAATCACCGGGTCTGATTCCGGCTCAAATTGATAGGGTAACATTAAAGACATGTTTACAATAACACTGAGCGCATGCATCTCCACGTTATGGTAAGAGGCGCTAAACTGCTGTCGAATCACAACACAGGAACCGCTGGCACAATCAGAACTCGTTACGTATTTCTGAAGGAGGGACTTCATAGAACAAGGAAGTCATCAGCCCGTTTTTATGACAGTGGAAACAGCGGTATACAGATAAGTAAATTATGTGAAAAATACTGTGTTTTTTTACACGCGAAACATGAACACATGTTATATTGCACACTATAAACACAATCAAAGCTTCAAAAAACCACGAAAAACGGGACCTTTAAAGGGGTCATGAACTACATTATTTTATTATTTTATAATGTGTCCTGGGGTGCACTTGTAATGGTAGTGTGATTTTTACATCAAAAATGATCATAATTTAGAAATAAAAGGCATTTTTCCTACCCTGATTCGAAGGGCGTGTCTGCTGTGAGACTTCAGTGTAAACGCCCACTGCTGTGATTGGTTGACATCTTTGCATATGAAGATAGCATAAAGTATTACAACTGGAAAATTTTTTGCACATTTTTACTATTACAGCTCTCAAGGTTTACTAATCGTGAAAAGTGTTGATTATATCATTATATTGAGATCATGGTGTGAAAGGTTACAGTGATGAGCATATAGCTTATGTTGAGTGCATGAATAGTTATTTCGTAATTGTAAATCGATTTCTGCACACTAACGAATGCTTTCATCATAACTAATAGTGCAAACACAATAATGTAAATAAGAGATTGGTTGAATGAGAGTTGAGTCTAGAACTGATAACCTCGCTCTGTTTGATTGACAGCTCCAGTGATTGTAAAGAAAGCGTTCTTTGATCGCTTTCTATATATAATTTAATCACAGTTTAAATAACAGATTATTTTCATCCTACTAAGAGAAACAACGTGAAGTTGACTGTTTTGTTAGTTCATGTTAAGTTCATGTTAGCTCTGATCCAATAAATAATATTAATATTTCTATGTAGTTTTAATTTATATTGATTTTGGTTTTAGTCAACTTCAACTTATTTTATTTTACTATCCACTAACCCTCTAAGTTGTTAGGGTCATACGCTTTTAGAAATTCTCTAGAAGTTCTTCACCCCACTTTCTGGGAAATTATATTTTGGATGTTAAAATACTGTTATGTTTGATGTGGATAGCTCACTATTAGTAAGTCATTTTATTGGTTGATTCTCTGAAAAGTGTAAATATATGTGGTGCTATCAGAATGTTGTTCTGTTTGTTTAAGCCTGATAAAGCAGTGTAACATTGACTTTGAGGCACGATTTTGGACCAATGATAAATGGGAGGGGTGTTGGAGAAACCTGTTTGAATACTGTTATTATTTTTGTAATAGCGCCCACTAGTAGTGTTTTTGTAATTTGCGCCCATTTACCTGGCTGATAAGATTTGTCTTGCACCAATTTTTAGATCATTCTTAGATCCCTGACACCATATAATTTTATATTTCTTGCTCTTACAGTCTTAGTTTCAGTTTGCTCTGCATATGAAGTTGGTCTTTAGCATGTTGTTCATATGCGGCACTACACTTGTTTAATTCAGACATGTGGAATGCTTACCCAGCACTGAGGCGCTTCCTGTAGGAGGCTTGCTTTGTAAATACAGTAAACTGTGTGTTCTCTCACCTTTACTATTTATTATTCTAAGTAAGTATTTCAATCTCTGCACTGAAGCGCCTCAGGTGGCTTTTGGATTTGCATATGGTAGATATCCAGCAGCAGTTCACCTCAGTGTTTTTCAACCTCAATGGCATCTGTTAGCTTGTGCATTTTCATTTTATTTCAACAATAGAATAACACAATCAAAATGCAAGTTGATTGTGGAAGAGGTGGAGATCATGACTGTTCAGACTGACTGGGAATCATTTAAATTATATTTCATAACAAGTTCTGCTCCTCAGGGGCTTAAAGTCGTGACAATAGAAAACAAGATGATTCTTCACATCCTGTCTTCATACTGGATTTTTTCTGTCCAAATAATCCTGTTTAGAGTGGATGATTTATATTTTATGTTTTTACCAGATGGTTTCTTATAAAATAGATTGCGTATGTTGAGGACAGATACAGTACAGCTACAGTACATGCCGCATGCTAAGCTAAGCTTCTGAAACCATGTACAGACAAATTGCAAATTTGCAGCTCAGATAATTGCTGTGTGCAATAATGAGAAATTTTCATTAAGATTTAATATTTGTAAAAGTAATTGAGTGCTGCAGGGATGTATTTTGTTGGCCAAAACCTTGACAGAGTTGCCAGATTGGGTTGACGATTTCCATCACAAAAACCTCCCCAAAACATTCACTGCCAAAAGAATGTGATAGAATTCTATTGTCACGACAACCAAGATTTATAAAGACCAGTTACCTCCTTAAAACTAAATAATTATAGCAAAATAAAATTATAAAAATGAATCAACATCCAAATCAGCAAAGGAACCAAACATGGCAAGTACATTAAAAGAAAATGAGCAAATATGACAAAAATGTTTCTACCCAAACAGGTAGAAACTATTAAAGTATGTCAAATATTTGCATGTAACTCTCAGAACTTTAACGCTCGGAAACACATGCATCGTTTACAATGTCAACAGCAAAAACAAGCCAATTCAAGTGAGGACAAAAAAAAACATGGTAATCAGAATAAGCAATGTAATTGCAGCACGCTCACGCACACACCATAACAGCTGTAAATGTGTCATTAGTGTTCAAAAAATGAATAACAACAGTAATAATAATTGTAACAGTCCACTGTAGGCAAGTTTGCAGAACCCAGGTGCAGTTCAGTGAAACAAAGTGACATAAAATATAATCCAAAACAGGCTTGACTTGACTATGGCTTGATGTAGACTTGATATGCCATATCATGCGACGCCAGGTGCGACACAAGTGTTTTGTGCTAGTTTCAGCCTGACGCGGTTATCATTTTCACATTTGCGCCCATTTGTGCGCCCATGGGCATGCTGGTCTGAATATGAGGTGTGTTCTGATGCATTGTTGCGTGTTGCTATTTTGAGGCAACTGAAAACCACCATTGACCAACTGAAATCTGGTCTAAAGTTAATGGAGCTTTATTTATTTTTTATTTTTTTGTTATTTAAAGGGTGCATTAGTAATATGCACCTGATTGGTTTATGGCATGTTATGCCCAAAACACACCCATGACTCATTAAAAGACTAGGTACAACCCTTTTGAACCATTTTTTCCCATCGTTAAACTAGCAAAAGTGGATCTAAAGTGCACCTGCCCCATGCACTTTAGACCATGTGCTTAGATCGTTAAAATAGGGCCCAAAGTCTTGGCAAGAACATAAATACACTTACCAAACAATGTTACATGAACAAAGCTAGACAATGAAACATGAGGGCTATTTATACACAAAACTAATGAGCAAACAAGGGACACCTGTGCACAATCAAACAATGATCCAATGAGAACAGAGCAGAGTATCACATGACAAGACAAACCAATGAGATATAATGACACATAAGTCAAGGGAAGCGTGAGACAAGGGCTGAATCCCAAATGGCACCCTAAACCCTCACGGTCTTCCTCTGAGTCCGCACTTTTGTGACGTAATGGCGCTTTGACTGTGGGGTAAAGTCCTCTGCGTTGCTCGCAAACTTGTGGGGCTCAGCTGAAGTGCGCATCGAGGGTGCATAGCGGCTGCAAAGAGGGCGCTCGCAAGCACCCTTCTGAAACCTAAAATGATGAATGGGACACCCTACGGTCTCGTGGACTTAACGGACACGCGCACGTGGCAGCCATTGTAAGTCCACATGACTGAAAGTGCATAAAAGTGTGCCATTTGGGATTCAGCCAAGATGACATGAGGGCAAGGAAGTCACATGACAGGAACATGAAACATGTCTAAGGCAAACTACAAAATAAAAGAAAACAAACAAAACCCAAACTCAACGTTATAATAATGCACGTAGCTTTGTGTTGTGCTTTAACCTCATACAGAACTCATACAGTACTTCTTTCTTGAAGTACACATTGTAGAACATTAATCAGTTTTTACTGTGAAAATTCTGCGAATCATCACGTCTACCTGCCGATCTCTGATTGGCTAAAAGTGTGGGCTCGTCAACACCAGCCGACTCTGCAGTGGGTGTGTTTAGTGATGTCATGATAACTGATTGGATGGAGCACATGCACACTTAAAATGTTTAAAAATTAAATGTTTGAAAACCGCCAAACTGACCCCAAACCAGCCCAAATTTTGCCTACCTGCCCAAACCAATTTTTACCTGCACAGTCATATTAAAAACTGCTCAATTGACCCTTCGCCAGGAGTTTGATTGACAGGCGATCTAACCAATCATAATGCTGAATCCGCCGTTATGTCCGACAAAGCAGTCAGGGGAGTTAGATTAACGTTGTTGGAATTGAACTTGAAAAACTGTCTGTACTGACATCTTTCTGCGGTTGAAACAACATTCCTTCTGATGTTCATTCATGTTTATTTGATGCTATAAATTGACTAGTAGTAAGAGATGATCGGTTCACGAGTCGCTTGAGCTGAGGCGCGAGAGCACCATGGCTTGTCGGACATAGAAACAGTAACTAAAGGGGTTGGGTCTTTGCGAACGGTCAATTGGGCGGAAATCCACCTAATCTGGCAACAATGAACCTGGGAAAGATTTTTTAGCTCTTTAGCTCTTCCAGTTCTATAAACCAAAGGTCAATTTTGAATAAGGTCTGTTGTTAAAACAAGATCAAGCTCATTTTATTCTATAACACAATATTTTTTTTTTATTTGTCTTGAAAATGCGGGTTGCTAACAAGAGGCTAAATTGGACTACAGAGGTTGTCGGTGGCATTAAACGTTATGGTTTTTGTAGAGGAAACTAGAATGATGCTAACTTCCGGGTTGGCCTTCAAAAATGCGTCATAACTACAATCCTCTATTAACATGATATTCACTAACTACCTGTTTTTTTATTATTTGATGTCTGCAATTTCTGCACCACTATCATCATTAAAGGCAGAAAACAGCAGGAAAATGACTGTTTTCAAATAGGTTTTCAAAAGGCTCCCCTGTCTGCTAACGAATGCATTTACATGCACATTCTTACAGTATTAATTAATGATGCAAAAAAATTTAAGGTCATGCAAAAGCCTTAAACTGTGTTATTGTATCAAATCAAGTTCCACCCACATTTTTTTTTTCTAGTTGAATATTCTGTTTCACTTATAAGGGAGTAAAAAAGGGCTAATAAAAGGAAGGAAGTTAATAAAATGGGTTGCAAATGCAGTTTCATGTTGACTTTGAGCATAATAAAGTTGAAAAGGGGAATATATTTTCTGCCTCTCAGCCCCCCACTTTATTTTGGGTGGTATGGACAAGTGTGAGTTATGGATTGTAGGACCATTAAATGCTTAGCGGTAAATCCTGGGCTTCCTGCTGAGCCAAGGCTGGACTTTTCCCACAGGCAGATGCCGTGGAGTCAGGATGGGGACTTTTTTGTTGGTATTAGAGATGGAGGAGGCAGGGTTAAGAGTTAGCCGAGGTGGAGTGGCGTTAAGCTGACGTGTTAAGGGGAGTGATTAGAAACAGAAGAGGTTTGGTCAGCGCCGAGCCGGGCTGGAGTCAAATGTGGCAGTGTTGGTGCTCGTAGGGGAGGGTGATAAGAACTGTTAACTGTTAAGGAGGTTAAGAGCAGACGAGGTGGGGTCACGGAATAGAGTAAATATAACAGTGGAAGGATAAATTAACTTGAGCTACTCCCAGACTCAGACATATTTCAGAAATGGAAATATTTTAACGTGATTAGCTGTGAAATATTGCAACAATGTGTACGGTTTGTACCCTCATAAATATTCATCTCAATTGTAGAGACGTTGCCTCAACAGCCCACTGTGAGCTAATTTTTATTTGTTTTGGTGAAAATATTAATGCTTTGTTCCAAAACCTAGACTTCTTTGATAGCATCCTTTATGTATTTTGTCCTGCTCCATAATTTTGAATGAACATTTGTTTTTCCCTGTTGTATTTTGGAAAAAAAGGCCTCTAAAGATTCCAAACAAGACATACTTAACAGAATTAGGACATTTATTTAAACCTACATTAACTAAAAAATATAATGGATATGCACTATTGTTCAGAAGTTTGAGGTCAGAATTTTTTATTTTTTTGTTTTGAGAGAAATTAATAGGTGAGGGCGGGGTAATTTGTCACACTTTTCACACTGTCTAACATTTACTGAGCACCATACATCACAATGGTATAAATGTCATACCAAATGACAGAAGGAAGTCTTGGGCACATATGTTGTATTCATTACATTTTCATATCTTCTCTCATTACGGAGTTGTAGACTGTTGAATAGAGAATGTGCACTTGTGACAATTTGCCCCATCGGTGGGTAAGTTGTCACACTAGATTATCTAAAGATAAGAACACAACTACTTAATTGTTATTATTGATTTTAATTTTTAAATTCAAACCAGAACTGGAAATATAAACAATCATGCCTAGAGAATTTGGAAAAACAATTATTTCAGTCCAAACAATACACATTTCAATCAAAACACATTAAGTGGCAAGACCACTTTACTTTGAACTTTAAACTCAAACTTTCTCTGGCTTGCACATAGATCCATGATAACTGAATGGAATACTGCAGATGACTCACTTAACTTAATTGAGACAACTTGCCCCAAACTGCTAATGTTGGCTAAATCTCAAGGTGAGCTCAACATACTGTAGCACATCAGCTAAAGTATCAAAAGACACGTTATTGTCTCCTCTATGTTGTGCAAAATAATCATTTTTAACATTCATACCTAACAAAGTTGTATTGCATAAAATTTAAAGTGCATTTTTTTTACTTTTTAAGCCAAAAAATAAGAAAATTATGCTAACCTCAGATTAGAGCGATCTTGACCAAATGTGACCAGGAAGTTGACTCTGGAAGAAGTAGTCACACAAAGTGGCTATTTGATTTTTGAGATAGATCCTCTAGTTTTGGAGTTATGAAGAGTGTGACAACTTACCCATGTGACAATTTACCCCGCTCTCCCCTACTTTTCTTCAACAAATCAGCATTTTACAATGATTTCTGAAGGATCATAAGTAGTAATAATGCTGAAAATTCAGCTTGGCCATTCCGTGTCAATTCAACCAGAGGTCACCGGCTCGAATTTTTGATTTTGTTAATATTTTTTCTGTAGAAAGACAAACATAAATAGTGATGAAAGCCAAAACATTAAATGTCACAGATGTGTATTTACTGAGTAGTCCACTGTTTTGTAGAGGGGGGTCATTTGGGAGATTTGGAGCCAAATTAGAGGGTTGTAAAATTGAATTTAGAAAGATGGCAGCATCATTATTTTATTATAACACAGAGATTGGTAGGTCTATTAGTAAAATCTGTTGACTTTAGCAATCTTTGTTTCATTACATGCTAATAGTGACAGTTCAAAAATGGCAAAAAGCACTTTTTGTGTTTTTTTTTTGCCTCAAGTTTGCATGCCTGTAACTCAAGAAGTATTAAAAATATCTTAAAATCCTTTTAGATTCTGGTTCTCAAACTTTCCCTTTCATTTTAAAGGCCCTCGATGGTTCAATCTCATAGATATGGACATGTTAATGTGGCTCCATGTGTAAATTGGTAAATTGTACACATTTTCAGTGTTACAAAACCAAATATGGGTCACTTTGCATACAGCTGATACTTTTTTCTTTTAAAGAGGAATATCTGAAGAACAAATAATGTTAAAACTAGAAATGTATCTCTTGATTTTGAGATGGGGAAGTTTCCGAAATTTGGTTGATTTGACATGGAATGACCCAGCTTTGTTATCAGAGAAAAAAATTACATATTTATTTTTTATGTTATTTTAATTTGTTATAATATTCCACAAAATTACAGTGTTTACTGTATTTTGATCAAATAAATGCATCCTCTGTGACCATAAGAGACTTCAAAAACAATATGTTCATTTTAAAGGTAACTGATTTAACATTTGTAATGACATTTTGATATAATTGATATTTTCTGAAAACTGAGACTTTGTTTTATTGAAATAAAAATTTACATTTTTATTAATAATTATGAATAATTTATTAATATTTATGAATAAATATCCTGACACATCAGAGCTTTATAATGGCAGTGATAGGTTGAAGAAAGTGCCTCCATCTACATCCATCCATCATAAACATACTCCACACGGCTCCGGAGGGTTAATAAAGGCCTTCTGAAGCAAAGCGATGCATTTGTGTAAAAAGAAAAATCCATATTTAACACGTTATGAAGTAAAATATCCAGACCGGTTTCCGTATTCAACTTAGGAAGAAAGCACAATGCCTCTCGCAGTTTAAAAAGCTTACGCTGCGTCCTACGCCTTCCCTATTCAATGGAAAAAGCTTAACTGATGCGACGCCAGTTCCTTTTTTGTATCTTGAATACTGAAGGCAGTCTGGCGGAAGCTAGATATTTTACTTCATAACTTGTTAAATATGGATATTTTTTACACAAATGCATTTTTTTACTCTCCCCGGAGCCGTGTGGAGAAAGTTTATGATGGATGGATGCACTTTCTTCAGCTCATACTTGTTGGTATCACTCACTGCCATTATAAAGTTCGTATGCATCAGGATATTTATCAAACTCCGATTGTGTTCAGAAAGAAGAAAGTCATAGACACCTAGGATGGCTTGAGGATAAGTAAATCTTGGGGTAATTTTCATTTGAAAGTGAACTATTCCTTTAGCCAGTATTTTCTTAGGTACAGTAAGTACACGTACTGTAAAATAAAGTGCAACTATAACTATTTATTGATACCTTCTGGTACTGAATTATATATTATAGTCAACATTTATCATGTTTCCTTCACTATTTTTTGCCATCTCTGCTGCAAATAAAGAGGTTTCTTAGAAAAAGTTTACATTTTGTTACAGCCTATGCACCAATGATGCCTTAAAATGCTTCTCATTTAGGCAGCTTGCTAGGTTTTGGAACAGAGCCCATGTCCCTTCAAAAGAAATATCCTATTCAACAGAATTCTGTACAATGTCAAGGTACCCAAATAGATCAGGAACAGCTGTTAGCAGATCCTCACATTTACCCAACTCCCATTCTCAAGGTCAGCCAGACCCCTCTCAAAATTCCTCAACAGGATTTTCCCTGAACACGTCACCCGACCTCTGTGTACACGGCTCATGGGGTGGTCATCAATGCTGGAGGTAACTGTTGACTCAAGGGTTATTGTCCTATAACCTCTTTTTATTGGTTTTTCATCACCTCAGCAGAGCACATAAGCCATCAATCACCATCTCATACTGGATTATTGGCTGGTTGTGGAGTCAATGGCTGACTCTGGTGTGTTTTTAGAGACCTACTAATGTTCAGCTTAGTCCAGAAATGGATTAATGGATTGTCTGAAATTATTGGATGTACAGTGGGTACGGAAAGTATTCAGACCCCCTTAAATTTTTCACTCTTTGTTATATTGCAGCCATTTGCTAAAATCATTTAAGTTAATTTTTTCCTCATTAATGTACACACAGCACCCCATATTGACAGAAAAACACAGAATTGTTGACATTTTTGCAGATTTATTAAAAAAGAAAAACTGAAATATCACATGGTCCTAAGTATTTAGACCCTTTGCTCAGTATTTAGTAGAAGCACCCTTTTGATCTAATACAGCCATGAGTCTTTTTGGGAAAGATGCAACAAGTTTTTCACACCTGGATTTGGGGATCCTCTGCCATTCCTCCTTGCAGATCCTCTCCAGTTCTGTCAGGTTGGATGGTAAACGTTGGTGGACAGCCATTTTTAGGTCTCTCCAGAGATGCTCAATTGGGTTTAAGTCAGGGCTCTTGCTGGGCCATTCAAGAACAGTCACAGAGTTGTTGTGAAGCCACTCCTTCATTATTTTAGCTGTGTGCTTAGGGTCATTGTCTTGTTGGAAGGTAAACCTTCGGCCCAGTCTGAGGTCCTGAGCACTCTGGAGAAGGTTTTCGTCCAGGATATCCCTGTCCTTGGCCGCATTCATCTTTCCCTCGATTGCAACCAGTCGTCCTGTGCCTGCAGCTGAAAAACACCCCCACAGCATGATGCTGCCACCACCATGCTTCACTGTTGGGACTGTATTGGACAGCTGATGAGCAGTGCCTGGTTTTCTCCACACATACCGCTTAGAATTGAGGCCAAAAAGTTCTATCTTGGTCTCATCAGACCAGAGAATCTTATTTCTCACCATCTTGGAGTCCTTCAGGTGTTTTTTAGCAAACTCCATGCAGGCTTTCATGTGTCTTGCACTGAGGAGAGGGCCACTCTGCCATAAAGCCCCGACTGGTGGAGGGCTGCAGTGATGGTTGACTTTCTACAACTTTCTCCCATCTCCCGACTGCATCTCTGGAGCTCAGCCACAGTGATCTTTGGGTTCTTCTTTACCTCTCTCACCAAGGCTCTTCTCCCCCGATAGCTCAGTTTGGCCGGACGGCCAGCTCTAGGAAGGGTTCTGGTCATCCCAAACGTCTTCCATTTAAGGATTATGGAGGCCACTGTGCTCTTAGGAACCTTAAGTGCAGCAGAAATGTTTTTGTAACCTTGGCCAGATCTGTGCCTTGCCACAATTCTGTCTCTGATCTCTTCAGGCAGTTCCTTTGACCTCATGATTCTCATTTGCTCTGACATGCACTGTGAGCTGTAAGGTCTTATATAGACAGGTGTGTGGCTTTCCTAATCAAGTCCAATCAGTATAATCAAACACAGCTGGACTCAAATGAAGGTGTAGAACCATCTCAAGGATGATCAGAAGAAATGGACAGCACCTGAGTTAAATCAAAGACTATAGAATAACACAAGACATGTCACTCGTATTGTTTTGAATGGGAGAAAGTGTAACGCGCAATATGGCGGAATAAGTCCCGCCTTCTAAATAAGAGCCAATTGTCGACTGGTAAAGTCATGGCGTCACTGCAGCGGCTGTTAGAAGCACCTATAAAAACAGTCTGACTGTTTCTATAGAAACAGTCAGACGCGCGCCTCCGAAATGAGGCACAAGAGACGCCATGTAGGACCATGTGATATTTCAGTTTTTCTTTTTTAATAAATCTGCAAAAATATCAACAATTCTGTGTTTTTCTGTCAATATGGGGTGCTGTGTGTACATTAATGAGGAAAAAAATTAACTTTAATGATTTTAGCAAATGGCTGCAATATAACAAAGAGTGAAAAATTGAAGGGGGTCTGAATACTTTCCGTACCCACTGTAATTGATTGGTGCTCAAGAGGCTTCGTCCTTCCTCCTAGTACTCTTGTTTACACATCTCCGTGAGCAGCTCAAGCCATCAAGTGCCTTCTAATTGCTTTAGGAAGCAAGTTGTGTGTAATTGCCTCGTAAGTATGTACGTTTATGAATGTTTAGATATGTGAATGAGTGTTTGGTAACTGCCATGCTTTACCTTCGTTACCCAGAAACACTTGCTGGCATGCTGCGAGTACATTTGTCACAGGTGTCAGGTTGATAAAAGTGTTGCCATGACATGCACCTCCATCCTCTTGAGCTCTTGCTTATTAAAGTGCCTTCAGAAGATAACAGAGATCAACAGAGAGCTGGAACAAGCCAAACAAGGACAATCTTAACGTAAGACTAATGACAGAGTACAACTAAGGATGGCTGGTACTAGAGGTGTGCGATATGTATAGTCTACGATAATATCCTAATTGTTGTTTTAATGGTGTGGATGCTGACTTTATTGAGTGTGTCACTCACTTTGGGGGGTAAAAATCAAAAACACGCCTTTATGTAGCCTATTAGAAGGCCCCAAAAATTCAATATATGACTGCAAAAATGCCCCTGTTTGAGTCTTTGTTTTATATTTCTATAAGATATTGTTAAGCAGTATCACATGAGCAAGAGTGCTGTTTCTCCCGCATATCAGCATGATTTTAAACAACAGTTCAATAAACAAAAACTCAATATTGAGTTACATTTTAGACACAATATTGTCAATATTGTCTGTTTTTTCTCTATTTTGCTCACAAAAATAGTTCTAAACAATGCCATAAATTGTGTCTTTCTCTTTAAATAAATTTAATTGTTATTAACATTTTCTTAAGGATAAAACCAATCTATTATCTCTTCTAATGCTGTAAACAACATTCAGGGAGCTCTTTCTTGCACATGACTACATTATTAAAGGTTACAAATAACAACAGAGTCCAAACTATTAGTTGCAATTGACTTTTAGATATAATCATCAACACTCAAATAAAAAAAAAAAAGTGTAAATTGCACATAAGGCAGGTTTTGCATTAACTTCTAAATCTAATTTAAAAATATGATAGTTTACACAGTTACTGTCATGTTTTCATGACAAATTTATTTAAAGATATATTTAATAATTAAAGGGTCCTTGATTATGAATTCAGTTTTTTAACTTTAGTTAGTGTGTAATGTTGCTGTTTGAGCATAAACAACATCTGCAAAGTTACGATGCTCAATGTTCAATGCAAAGGGAGATATAGCTTTTTAAAGACTACAACAAACGGCTTGTAGGGACTACGTCGAGCTTCTTCCCAGGTTAGTGACATCACAAACCCCAAAATTTACATAAACCCTGCTCCCAAGAACACGTAACAAAGGTGGTGAGGCCATGTTGGGCTGCTTTAGAGAAGAGGAAGAGTTGTTGTAGTTGAGTGTTGTTGACATGCCGTCATTTTACGCTGGACTGCTTCACAAACGAGGGTCAATTCAACACTGGATTTGCACAAAAGTTTAACATGACGGCACATGCTAGTGGATTAGTTGAATCAACTCCACAACAACTACATAAATGTATCCACTAACCATTCAGAAACGTCCAGTTTCATTCTAAAATTTGTAACTTCTTCCTGAGTCTCTCCATCAGTGTCGACTCCGGTTTGAACAATGTAAGGCTGAACACCGTTACTGACAATCCTCATTTTGGCTGCGTGAGATTCTCCAGCTTTGTTGTTGTTGAGCTGTTAAAGCTCCGCCCTCTTCTGGAAAGGGGGCGGGAGCAGCAGCTCATTTGCATTTAAAGGGACACACACAAAAACAGTGCGTTTTTGATCACACCCAAATAGGGGCAAATTTGACAAGCTATAATTAATGATCTGTGGAGTATTTTGAGCTGAAACTTCACAGACACATTCTGGGGACACCAGAGACTTATATTACAAAGGGGTCCCCTTTAAGACATTAGTAACAAGTAAAGTAAATATAATGAATATATAAGCTGATATAGTGCATATATTTAGTGAAATGCTTCATTTCTCTAGTGAACTAACATGCTGTGGACACTAAATGACTTGCCTGAGGTAAATGTAATGCTACGTGAGATATTATTCTCAAGCTGTTTTATTGATGTCTTTCCGGGGTTGAAACACTGGTTGAGAGATCACATGTAAACATATCTATGCATAGATCATCTGTTCTTCTTCTTCTGCTCTTTTTCCTGTTGTGGCGGTTAGCAAACAGTGTTGCATTACCGCGCATGCCCCCTTCTGGATTGGAGTGTGAATCACCTGTGACTGACTGTATTCATCATCTGATTATATGCACTGAACTATGATGTCCATACCGTGGCAATTCGGGCCGAATACATGTACCGTTATACTCCTACAGTAGGTGAAAAATAGTATATGAGCTGAGTAGTACGTTTAAATTCATAGTATTCATAAAACTGTAAGCGAAAAGTATCCGGTTGACCTACTACAGTACTTCCGGCGAGATTCTGAAATGTGCAATCAATCGACACTGTATTATCCCATGATAATGCATGGGCAGAGGATTTGTGAATAGAAGTGAAGCGACACATGACAACGACAACATGGTGAATGTAGTACATCCAAATTTGAATATATACTACACACATTCATACTATAACATTCTTTTTTTTACGGTCGTGAAGTAAGTTTCAGACCAAATGTAGTACCTGTATAGTATGTGATTTCAGACGCAGCATGTGAAAGTGATGTGACGTGAAGACCAAGAATGGTAACCCATCTGCATTTAACCCATCCAAGTTAGTGCACACACATAAGCAGTGAGTAGTGAAGATGCACTCAATGACTCACTCATAATGCACCTACTGGTGGATTAAATTCATATTTAAAGTATCATTTTATTTAATTTTTCATGGACTTTTCAAAATATTTTTAAAACATTAAATTCATAACATTATTTGTGTAATTGTAATTGCACTGTAAATACATCTAAATATCTGTGCCACTTCTGCAGTGCAAAATTTTTCAGCAAAATTCAGTGCAGATTTTATTGATACTGATTTTATTTGACAAATGCGTCAAATCCCCTTAAAATATTAAGTATAATTTTATTTTTCAATATCGCTCATTCCTAGCTGATACTGTAGTATTTCGTAAACAACTCTCTTTTCTTTTCGAAATTAATATTGACTGTTTTGCTCAACAGAATTGACAGTGACGGACACTGTGGGTAGGAGGTAGGAACTTGAGGACGACACAGTTCCTCACATCAAGAACTTGAGGACAGCATGAACAAAGGGGTTTTTTATGCTGCTTGACCTCTTAGTGAGGGTAGGCCTGCTTTCATAATGAGATCAAAGATCTGGCACCATCTTCTAACACCTGCATTTGCTAAAACATTCAGCCTGAGGGTACAGTACTAGCAGAACGGTCCAGCAGCAGTGGCTAATGAAAGCACACAACGAACTTGATTACTTTGTACTCTAGGTATTTTAGCCCTGAAAGCTGTATTGTGTTTACAACTTCAGTTGCTTCACATTGTATTCCAGTTGAGTTCATTCTTAAAAATAAAGGTTTTCGCAGTGATGCCATGGAACAGTGGTGCTCAATCCTGTTCCTGAAGATTCCTGAAGAACCCTGATCCAACGCACTTGTAATTAACAACTACTCCTGAAGATCTTAATTAGCTAGTTCAGTTGCATTTGATTAGGGTTGAAGCTGAACTTTACAGGAAGGTAGATCTTCAGGAACCGGATTGGGCATCCCTGCCATAGAAGAACCATTTTGGGTTCCTCAAAGAACCTTTCAGTGAACAGTTAAAAGAACCATTTTTGTCTGATATGGAGAATATTTTAAAAATCTTAAGAATATTTTCCCACTGTAAAGAACCTTTTTTTTGCAGTGGAAAGTTTCCATGGATGTTAAAGGTTCGAGCCATCAATCCCAATAAAGAACTTTTATTTTGAAGAGGATGTTGTGGACTAAATTCGATGAATAATGTTACTGAATCATGGTCTTTGGGTTGGTCATTGCCTTTAGGTTATGACTCAGCTTTTGTTCCAAACATTATGCCACATATCTGCTCGATTAATCCCTGCATACCAACTGCTTCTGGTACGACAAAAAACACCAAGAACATCAAAGTATGGCCATAGGGAGCAAGCTGAACCCCGCAGGGCAATTTTGCTCACGCTGATTGGAATATGTTCAAAGAGTCTGCAACATGCTGAGATTACACTGATGAATATGCATTATCCATCATGGGCTACAATCAGCAGGTGGGTGGAAGATGTTGTCACCAGAACCATCACCACACATCCCTACTGAAGGCTCTGGCTATATACACACTCCAGAGTTGCTGTCTTGCTGAATATCCAAATGAACTTATATTTATCATGAGTTTGCAGTGTGAATCAAATGTCCCATGTGCCAATTCACAAGTATAAACAATCTCTCAAAAAGGATTCATCAATTAATGTATACTCTGAATCAGTTAGAGCGGCTACTGAATCTGACTCATTTACTAAACTATAAGTTTTAATGACTTTCAGTGGTTTCATTCTCAACATGAAGCAAGTTTTGTGTATTTGAGATTTGAGAATCTTAAATGCAAGTTTGTTTTGAAATGTAAGTATATACACTTGTTCAAAAGTTTAAAGTCAGCAAGATTTTATGTTTTTGACAGAAATATGTTATGCTCACCAGTGCTTCATTTACTCACAAAAATACAGTAATATTGTTAAATATTATTGCCATGTTATAACTGTTATATTAGTCTTCAGTGGCATGATTCTTCATGAATCATTCTGATATGCTTGATTCATGTCAAGGAAACACTTCTTACCATTATCAATGTTGAAAACAGCGCTGCTTAATATTTTTGTGGAAACTGTGGTGTTTTATATAAGCAATATCTCATGAGCAGCTGTGCGATATGGCTGTATATCAGCACGGCTGTGATTCGGCTGTTGGTATTTGAGGTCTAAATCACTACATCCTCTACTAAAAAAACCTCTTAAAACTAAATTTCATGACATAAAAACAGTAGCAGTACTGGGGAATTATGGCACGGCTCTCTGCCAATCAGATTCGAGAAATGTTGTATAAACACACACTCACAAAATCCTAGGCCAAATATTTAGTGGTCTTTTAATAGTCTTAACTATTTTAATCACAAATCACTGGTCCAGAAATGAGCAAGAATTCCACAAATATTGTAGATAAAGTAACTTATCACGGAATAACCTTCCCCAACCTGCCGACAGCTTTTCACAGGAAGAAGAGTCAGTATTGTTCCACTCAATGTCGATGGCTTCAAACTGTTCTTGAGTAGCTGAAAAATGTCTCCCAGTTCATTTGAGTTTAATGTGAGACCAAATATTCACTATAGGGTTCAAATCTGGACTCTGATCAGGCCAAAACATGAGCCTGATTGACTTGTTCTCAAGCCACTTCTTGTTGTCTTTACAGTGTGGGCAGAGCAGGAGCATTGTCTTGTTGAAAAATAACATCTGATCATTCCTCTTTAGATAACTACTTTTTATTTTGGGAAGCAAGCCATTCAGCAATATATTCTCTTGAACTCCAAAGCATTAAATGAATTTTCACAGTGAAGTAGCTCACCATTAACAACAGCTAAAATGACAGCTCTTCCTCCATGCTTCACTGTGCTAGAGATGCATTTATTATTATATTTCTCAGCAGATTTTCGTTGATGCCACTCTGGAGCATCACCATGCAACTCGTGTTTCATTGTGATTCATCACTCCACACACGACTTCCCATATTCTGCCAAAACCTTCATTCTGTCTTTGATGTTTTTCTGAGACAGCAGTTGCTTTTTAAGTAGTGCATTTGCTTAAATGTCGCTAATTTCCTGACCAATAAGACAATTAAAAGCTTAGTGCTTAGTTGGCCCATTTTTTTGCCCAGGAGTATATGTATATATTTGAAGTATGCTATGAAAAATAAGTTGTTTTATAAGATAAGTCACAAGAATTTTGCAGCTGGCAGGATTCATTTACGACACTACGCGACTACGTTTCTAAGGTTTCTGCCATCGGTAACTGATTGTCATAAAAAAGACTCTGAAAGCATTTATCTGACGTCAGGGACATTTTATGATGGTCTTACAAGGGGTAAGAGACTCAAATTGTCGTTGGCGCTTTTTCAGAATGATTTAGAGTCAGGATGCTTTTACCAACTCATGCTCCCATTGCTCAGGGTAAATGTTGAATCTTCATTGTCCCACTGACTTCAGAGCTGAGGAATGCTAGAGTGACCAGATGTTAACCTGGCCCTGTTTTAAAGAAGTTATGATCCAGGATTAGGTCCTCCTCTGACTGTACTGATCCTTGGCACCAAGTACTAAAAGTCAAAAGCTTATCTAGGGTTAGTCCAGTCTGAGAAAAGGTACTGGCCTGCTGCCATTAACCCAGAGACCAGCTTGGAGAAACCAGCTGGAGTTTTCTCCACATTATTGAGTATACTCACTCTGACGGCGTCGTCACATTCCTTCGGTCAGAGCGGAGTCTTTCACTTCCAATCTTTGATGTTAGAACTCAACTTAGTGCTTTACTTATTTGGCACTTATGCCCTGCTGAGACAATGTATCTACAGTTCCCTAATAGAGTGGCTGATGAAACATCTTCTGGCACATGAAAACACGCACACCTGTGCCTGCTCTTGTAAATGCCAGTGGAAGTGTGCTGAGCCTTTAGTAATGAGCTTGTATGTGGCGCTAAGCTGAACGAAACCCAGTACGGTTCCTCCAATGCTGCCTGAAATTTAAGCTGAATCAAAACCAGGTTAAATTACGGCAAGAGTTAAGGGGTGTACAAACTAAGGTTGATACTATAATGAAAAATATTAAGTTCAATTCATATATAGCACTTTTCACAATACATATCGTACTTTTCACAATACATATCGTTTTAAGGCACAAAGTGCAAGGTTATGATATGCTTTATGTGAATGCTTGGCTAAAGAGATGTGTCTTTAATCTAGATTTAAACTGGGAGAGAGTCTCTGAGCCCCAGCTATTCCAGAGTTTAGGAGCCAAATGCGAAAACGCTCTCACTCCTTTAGTAGGCTTAGATATCCTAGGTACAACCAAAAGTGCAGAGTTTTGTGACCTTAAAGAGCGAGATGGATTGTAGGGCAGTAAAAGACTTAAAATACACAGGAGCTAAACCATTTAGGGCCTTATAGGTCAGTAGCAATACTTTGTTATCGATGTAGAACCTGAGGCAGAACAGGTAGCCGGTTTAAAGCCATCCTAGGTGTATACTGAGAAATGTAGGAGGAGCTTGAGTTTGTTTCCTAGCCCTTTTTGTTTGAACCACGAGAGGCATCTACTCTCACATAAACTTACGCTACGCCTATGTTATATGCCAGAACTCAACTCTTTCGTGAACGCGCGGACGGACGTTACCGGAAGCTAGTAATTATAGTCTTGTCTTGTCTTGTCTTGTCTAGTCAAGTCACGTCACGTCATGTCTCGTCTTGTCTCGTCAAGTCATGTCTCATCAAGTCTCGTCAAGTCTCGTCAGGTCATGTCTCGTCAAAGCTCGTCAAGTCAAAAGTCAAGACTCGTCAATCAAGTCTCGTTAAGTCAAGTCAAGTCAAGTCAAGTTTTGCCAAGTCAAGTCTCATCAAGTCAAGTCTCGTCAAGTCTCGTCAAGTCAAGTCTCGTCAAGTCTCGTCAAGTCTTGTCAAGTCTTGTCAAGTCTCGTCAAGTCACGTCAAGTCTCGTCAAGTCAAGTCAAGTCAAGTCAAGTCAAGTCTCGTCAAGTCAAGTCTTGTCAAGTCTCGTCAAGTCTCGTCAAGTCACGTCAAGTCACGTCAAGTCTCGTCAAGTCACGTCAAGTCAAGTCAAGTCAAGTCAAGTCAAGTCACGTCAAGTCTTGTCAAGTCACGTCAAGTCACATCAAGTCTTGTCAAGTCTTGTCAAGTCACGTCAAGTCTCGTCAATTCTCGTCAAGTCAAGTCTCGTCAAGTCACGTCAAGTCACGTCAAGTCTCGTCAAGTCTTGTCAAGTCACGTCAAGTCTCGTCAAGTCAAGTCACGTCACGTCAAGTCTTGTCAAGTCTTGTCAAGTCACGTCAAGTCTCGTCAAGTCAAGTCTCATCAAGTCAAGTCAAGTCTCGTCAAGTCACGTCAAGTCTCTTCAAGTCTCATCAAGTCAAGTCACGTCAAGTCTCGTCAAGTCTCGTCAAGTCTCGTCAAGTCAAGTTAAGTCAAGTCACGTCACGTCAAGTCACGTCAAGTCTTGTCAAGTCTTGTCAAGTCTCGTCAAGTCAAGTCTCGTCTCGTCAAGTCTCGTCAAGTCTCGTCAAGTCAAGTCAAGTCAAGTCAAGTCAAGTCAAGTCACGTCACGTCACGTCAAGTCACGTCAAGTCTTGTCAAGTCTCGTCAAGTCAAGTCTCATCAAGTCAAGTCAAGTCTCGTCAAGTCACGTCAAGTCTTGTCAAGTCAAGTCTCATCAAGTCAAGTCTCGTCAAGTCAAGTCTCATCAAGTCAAGTCTCATCAAGTCAAGTCTCATCAAGTCAAGTCTCATCAAGTCAAGTCAAGTCTCGTCAAGTCACGTCAAGGCTTGTCAAGTCAAGTCTCATCAAGTCAAGTCTCGTCAAGTCAAGTCACGTCAAGTCTTGTCAAGTCAAGTCTCATCAAGTCAAGTCTTGTCAAGTCTCGTCAAGTCTCGTCAAGTCTCGTCAAGTCTCGTCAAGTCTAGTCAAGTCTCGTCAAGTCATGTCAAGTCTTGTCAAGTCTTGTCAAGTCAAGTTTCATCAAGTCAAGTTTCATCAAGTCTCGAGTCAAGTCTCGAGTGAAGTCTCAAGTCAAGTCTCAAGTCGTCTCTTCAAGTCTCGTCAACTCTCGTCAAGTCTCATCAAGTCTTGTCAAGTCACGTCACGTCAAGTCAAAAGTCAAGTCTATATTCAGTAAAACTGCACATGGGTTCAAATCAGCTTGCCTTCAGTGGACCTTTGTGACATAACTTTAGTGCTTTAACTTTATTGCAAAGGCAACATTTCTAATTTTCATTTAGTTTAAATTTTCCAATTAATATTTTATTTGATTTCAGCTTTATTTCAATTAACAGAAGTGTTTTTAATAGTTGTGTGTTTAAAGACACTAATATAGTTGTAGTTATTTTTCTTGTTGTGAACGGGCCTTTGTGCTCATTCAGAGGCGGCCGTTCAAGTATTTTCTTGTAAAATAAGAAAAGCCCAGCATTAACACTATTAAGATCTGATTTGTATATAAAAGCTGAGGTGGTGATTATAAAGGGGAGTTTGAAGCCTTCATCCATCCAAAGACGTATTTTTTTGTTTAGGGCACTTAAAGGATCATATGTCAGACTGTGAACATCCTCACAGAGTTTTGTGCAGCTCTCAGAACCTCCCTTCAGTTTCTATTCTTGGTCATGAAATGAAAGTCATTCCTGTTAGCCGTATTATTTTTGCTCTGTCAGGGCTGTTTCCTGTAAGAGATGATGAGAGATGGCTGAGCTGCTCGACTCTTTCCTTTGCTCGCACGTACAGGAGGGAGTTTGTTGTCGTAAGTCTGTGTGGGCCCCCGTGAGGTACCTTGGGGCCTCATAGGGAATTTATTGGAGAAGATGTCCCCAGCTAACACAGTCAGCACCTGAAGGACTTCTGTGTGTGTGTGTTTTTGGGGAACACAGATGGTAGGGTGTTTACAGGGGTGACAGATGAGACTTGTTTAGGCTGTAAACTGTCTGGATTGATGTTTGTGTTTGGGGACAGATTGCGAAAATGTACATGTCAAACATACAAACAAACACATTTCTTATGCATACACAGACACTGATTGTGATCTTGCCATCATTAAAGGGTTAATTCATCCAAAAATGAAAATTCTGTCATTAATTACTCACCCTCATGCCGTTCCAAACGCATAAGACCTTCGTTCATCTTCAGACCACAAATTAAGATATTTTTGATAAAATCCGATGGCTCAGTGAGGCCTGCATCGCCAGCAATAACACTCCCTTTTTCAATGACCAGAAAGCTACTAAAGTACAAAAAGTATTCTTGTCGCTTCATAACAATAAGGTTGAACCACTGTAGTCACATGAACTGTTTTAAATATGTTTTTAGTATTTTTTTGGGCATCTGGAAGTGTTAATTATCTTGCTGGCAATAGAGACCTCCCTGAGACATCGGATTTCTTTAAAATAATCTTAATTTGTGTTGTGAAGATGAACGAAGGTCTGGAACGACACGAGAGTGAATAATAAATGAAAGAATTTTCATTTTTGGGTGAACTAACACTTTAACAACAATAACAGGGTCTTTATTTTGACTTAATAAGGGTTTTTAATCTCAAATATTTATGCATCAGGGTTGCATCGCACATAAATCACCATTTATATTAATATTTTCAGACACATTAAATTATATTGATAAGCAGTGCTGGGTAGATTACTTAAAAACTGTAATCCATACCGAATACAAATTACATGAAGAGAAGTGTTAGTAACGTAATCCATTACATTACACATTTTATGTAATGTAATCTGATTACTTTTTTGTACGGTTTTTGTAGGAACTGCTAAAAAGGGGGTTCGTAAATAGATGAAAAGCTAATTTAAAAAATGTTAAATTAAAATAAAATAAAACACTAAAACTTGACTACTTGACTAGAACTCAAATAGTGGCCATTCTTATGTGTGCTTTTCCACAAAACTGAAAGACTTTCTGAACATATATAAACAATAAGATTTTTTAGAAAGGAAAATATAAAAAAAATTAATTAGGAGAATTAAATTCTTAATTTTGTGAATAGTAAGTAATCAACTGTAGTCTAATTACGAGTATTTTAAAATATAATATAATCTAATTACAAGTATTTTATTATAATTTTACTTTTTTAATTATGTAATTTTATATTAAATATTTTTAATAAATCAGTACTTCCCTATTTTTCTCAGTGGTTAAAAATTTACTGTCAATATTTCTATAAAGTTATATGAGGAAAAATGTAGTGGTGCTGTACATATTGCAGAATTGATGGCTGTATTGAATTCAATTTAGAAATATCTAATCAGTTATTATGTGTGTTCTATATATAAGGAATGAAATAGACATAATTATTCAAAATGGTGTAATTTTTTATGTTTAGTTGCAAAACTTAATATAAACTAATGAAGTTCCCCTGTGTTGTGACTGTGAATTTGGAGCCAGCTCTTGAAATTCTTCTGAATTCTTCTCAACCCTCACACACACACACACACACACACACACACACACACATGCAGCAGGGCTGTTAATTCAGGCTTGTCAGTGAAAGTCGGTGTGGCTGATGAAAGCATGCCGGGCGGCTTCTCTGACCGTGTGCCAAACTCCTCTGCTCTTTAGGGCGTAAGTGCTTGGAGAAGTAGCCAGCGGTAGCATGTATCCATACACACTTGCACCAGCAGACGCTTCCAGTGCTCGGGTATAAAATTAGATTCATTTTTGATACCAGGTACATTTTGTTTTTAAGCTTCAAACGCTTGTAAATAGTTCCCCATTTAATGAGAAGGGAGGGAAAAAAGCTTTTCAGGAGCTCGCTGTGATTTTATAACCTCTTTAACTTGCATAAAATGTTTATAAGTGTGTCACCACCAGGCACTTCTGAGAAACCCGTCAGCCTGGCATCAGCACGGTAAGCCCATGGTCGCCAACTTCAAATTGGTCTGAACGATTCAGGATTTGGTGCATGTGCTGCAGCTAATCTTCCTCAATAAACCTCTAAGACAAAAGGGAGTTTCACCGCTGAAAGACCCCGAGCTGCTTTCTTTTCTGTGGGCTTCTTACTATCTCACAATGAACTTTTAGCAGTTGCATTTCCCCTTAATTTGTCCATGCTGTAGTTCTTTATTTTCTTTTCGTTTGGGGGATGTCAGAGATGGATAGCAGCTGGCAGGTTTCGAGGTTCATTCCATGAGTCAGGAATAGGATGATTATTTTTTGTACTATGTACGTTTTTTTTATATCTAGAGAGTGGCTAATATATACACCGATCAGGCATAACACATAATGTTGTGTTGGTCCCCCTGTAGCTGCCAAAACAGTCCTGACCCGTCGAGGCATGGACTCCTCTAGACCCCTGAAGGTGTGCTGTGGTATCTGCACCAAGATGTTAGCAGCAGATCCTTTAAGTCCTGTAAGTTGCGAGGTGGAGCCTCCATGGATTGGACTTGTTTGTTCAGCACATCCCACAGATGCCCCATTGGATTGAGATCTGGGGAATTTGGAGGCCAAGTCAACACCTCAAACTCGTTGTTGTGCTCCTCAAACCATTCCTGAACCATTTTTGCTTTGTAGCAGGAGCATTATCCTCCTGAAAGAGGCCAAAGCCGGTAGGGAGTACCTATGCAGCCCCATATGCAACAAACTGCAATGCACTGTGTATTCTGACACCTTTCTGTCAGAACCAGCATTAACTTCTTGAGCAATTTGAGCTATAGTAGCTCTTCTGTTGGATCGGACCACACGGGCCAGCCTTCGTTCCCCACATGCGTCAATGAGCCTCGGCCACACATGACCCTGTCACCGGTTCACCACTGTTCCTTCCTTGGAGCACTTTTGATAGATACTGACCACTGCAGACCGGGAACACTCAAGTCAAGTCAAGTCAAGTCACCTTTATTTATATAGCGCTTTTTACAATGTAGATTGTGTCAAAGCAGCTTTACATTGATAACTGGTACATTATTTTGACTGCACAGCAGCTCTTAAAGAATAGTGTCAATGCAGGCAGATCAAAGCACTGTTGAATATCAAATGTCAAGTCAAATGTCAAGTGTCCCCAACCAAGCAAGCCAAAGGTGACAGCGGCACAAGAGCTGCAGTTTTGGAGATGCTCTAGCATCACAATTTGGTCCTTGTCAAACTCGCTGTCCATTTTTCCTGCTTCTAACACATCAACTTTGAGGACAAAATGTTCACTTGCTGCTTAATATATCCCACCCACTAACAGGTGCTGTGATGAAGACATAATCAGTGTTATTCACTTCACCTGTCAGTGCTCATAATGTTATGCCTGATCGGTGTGTGTATATGTGTATATATATATATATATATATATATATATATATACTTATTTATATATACACATACAGTACTGGGGGTAGATTGGTTACACGTTACAGACTTTTAAATCTAAATCTTACAATTACAGTTGCAAAATTATCAAATAGAAAGTTCAGCTTGATCTGTATGTACTGTATTTGAACACTGTTAACATTTGATATCATCTTTTGTACACTTACCTCATGCTGTGGTAAATGTTACATGCACACCCCTAAATGACAGTACTTTTAGATTAGGTTTAATGTGGATGTTGTGGTTTTGTTTTACAGGGGTTAGCGAGCCAGGCGCAGAGTGCTTACTTCCTACCTGAATTTGCACTTTCTCCACAAGGAAGCTTTCTGGAAGACACAACAGGAGAGCAGTATCTCACCTATCGCTATGATGACCAGGTCAGAATCACAGAATCACACAGTCCATCATAATATTCATCTGGATTGTGTCTGCTCAACTGAAATGATTTCTAACTAAAGTCATACTTGCCACTTCATATTGTGGTGGTTAAATTGCGCGTTGTAAAACCGCTGCTCTGCGAAATGCTCGTGGTTCATTAGCTTCTTGAATTTAATACTAGCTAATAGGCTCTGTTGTAACACCTAGTGAGCTGCCTTGATAAAAATGTTAAATCAAATGTATTATTTTACCTAATATATGTTGTATAGTTTATATATATATTTTATATAGACATTTTTATGAAAATGTAAATATATTTAAAATGAACTTTTTTCGATTGCCTTTGACCCAAAGAATTGTTATGATACATAATTATGCCTCCTACCATTTTAGAACAGTCCTTGTGTCAAAAACTGCACCTAGGATGCTTTAAAATGCTGTCTAGGTAGGCAGTTCACTAGGTTTTGGAACAGATCAATAGATTTGTCTTAAGAGCTGCATGATCTTTCTGTAGATAAGTAAACTCAGTAAGAAAGTCTGATTGAATGAGTCAGTGATTAATTTCACAGGATGGCACAAGTTAATCATGAATAATTTCTGTCTGTGCATTTCCGTGCTGCACTGAGGGGAAAACAGTTGGAAGAATAATGAGAAATGATAGTTCTACATTTTAGTTTTAATTGTGTCATAATTGTGCTATGGGTAATTTAAAGACCCCCTGTGGTGAAAATCAAGTTTTTAATGTTGTTTATTTGTCTATGTGGTGTTTTTAATATGCTTTAAGACAAACCATGTGCAAATTCATAAGTCAACACCATTGTTGAGTATTTTCTTTTTAAAACTGCCGTGAAAAAAAGACGGTTTGAAATCGCTGGTGTTTCTGACGTCACAAACTACCGTGTAACCGTCGACACGTGGGCCGGCTTTAGCATATCATTAACAGCGAACTAGCGGGGGAGTCTCAATTCATATGAGTCTCATATGAATATATGATGTATATTCATAATACACATCAAGTATGACGTATATTATGAAGTTATGATCAACAATATAAATCAGCCGTCTGACTCTGAGATGGTGAACGAGAACATGGTTTGTGTAATATTACAACACATTATTAGCTGTTTGATAACGTAGTCAAGCAAAAGGCGAAGTTGACTGAGTGGATCTCTGAGCTGGTGTGAGTGGAGGCGGGGCTAATTAGCATATTCATTGATCCACATATACTAAATGAGGCAAGGGTGTAGAGTTACATTCAAGGCATGAAGACATTTTTTTCACTGGACAAAAACATTTAAATATGTCATTTTGGTGCTCAAAGATGAAAAAATTATTGACTACAGGGCGTCAAGTTCAGCCAGTTCTAATAATGAAGTTTTCAATTAAAATGTTTTTTATTTAAAATTAGATTTTTATTTAACCTTCCTTCATTGGTTTGGTTAGAATTGACAATTTTTTTTGTCAAGCTTTTTTTTTTTTTTCATGCAGAAATGGTTGTAAACAATTATCTATTGTGTATTTATTTAAAATATAATTTGTTTTTTTAATAAACTCCCGTTCAAAGATTTATGGTCAGTACGATTTTTTTAAAGGAATTAATACTTTAATTCAGCGAGGACTCATTCGGTTGATCAAAGTTGACAATTAAGACATTTATAATGTTAAAAAATATGTTTTTTTTTACTTTCTATTCATCAAAGAATCCTGAAAAAAGTGTTTCAATAAAACTATAAAGCAGAACTGTCTTCAACATTAATAATAATAAGAAACATCCAAATCAGCAAATTAGAATGATCAAACTTTTGAACGATAGTGTATTTAATATATTTTTATATTAAGTAGGGATGCAAATTCTGGGCCGAAATTGAAAATTCTGGATGCTCTTGGCCAGAAACCGAAACCGAAACCGAAAATGCTTTTTAAAAGATTTTTATTTCATATTTTAAATTAAATAAATTAAAAGGCTTTTTTTGTATAATTGTATTAATATTAGACTTTTTAATGAAATTCAATCATTTTAATAATACTGAATTTAAAAAATACAAGCCAATAAAATACAAAAAAACACTTTTATTAGAAAGTAACACTAAAATTGGACAGAAAATATATTAATATTGAATATCAATATATTATTCTTTATTCAGATTTATGCAACAGGTGAAATGTTGGTGTTTCTCTAATATTAAGCAATAGGTTATGAGAAGCTGTATTATATTGTGAATATAGTGACTGCTGAAAGGCATGTTTCACATCACAGCTCTTACTGTTGTGTGTATCTTGACTGGAATGCTGTATTGACCAATCAGAAGCCAGGATCTGGTTTAGGACTATGAAATTGTGAAAGTGTTAAGGTTTGTTCTAGTGAACTGTGAATTGTAACGCACCTTTATTGAATACTAGAGCACAAGACCTGTCAATGATGTAGATACTGATTTTTGAATGATCATAATCACAGAAATAACATGACTCTGTGTTAGCAGCGGTTGGACCGTTTCCACTCGGTACAATCAGTTAAGACTTTCAGATCAGCCCCTCGGCTTAAGGGGAATTTAGGCCAGGCCGTCTCGGTAAACCCTCCGTAACAGGAAAGTCCAGGTAAACCCAAAGTTTATAGGCATTACAAAGCTCTGCCTGACTGTTTTCTTTTGAACGCCTGCCCTGGGAGTCATTAACCCAGACACACTCTGTGCCACTGAACTGTTTTGGGGCCTGTTATGGAAACCTCGGTTCACTTTAGTTTAGCACTGATGTCTGTTTCCAGGCCAGTTGTTATGTTTGTGACGTGTTGGCATGCATGTCCAGGATGGCTTTTATTATGGTGATTTAATACTGGAATGTGGCGGTGGCACAGCAACCATGCAAACACATGCTGCTTCCTGTTGTTATGACAGACTTCCAAGTATTTCTGCTCATATGGGCTCATACTAATGCACTGCTGTTGTATATCAATGCTGATAGGTGTGTGTGTGTGTGTGTGTGTGTGTGTGTGTGTGTGTGCACGAAAACATACTCATTGGCTCTGTTTGCAATAGCATTCTACCTACTACTCTTACTTTTGCTGCAGTATATTTATAGTATATGTGAATTTTATTTTTTTCCCCAATTTATTATTGATCAATTTAGCACTGTTTTCACTCGTATAGATCATATATATATATATATATATATATATATATATATATATATATATATATATATATATATATATGATCTATATATATATATATATATATATAGATCATTTAAAAATGTTTAATGTCGTTACACTGCAGTTGTTTCACTTATTAGAATATACCATATATCAAAAATTTTTTTTTTTTTACTTAGTTTTGGAAAAAATATATTTAAAAAAAAATTTTTTAAACTGACGCAGTTTAAGTTTAATTTTAAAAATATTTTAGTTTAGTTTCATTTGTTCCTTGTTTTTGTTTTTATTGCAGTTTTTTAAATTACTTTTTTTTAGCAGTAATTTTTTATTTATTTTATTTATTTATTACATCTTTTTTGTGATTTATTACTTGACCAGTCATGAATTTTCACACAAAATTGAATTGAAAAAAACTGGACTTTTTTCACTCAATTAAACAACTTGGTGTGGACTTCTGACAACAGGTAGGATTTATTTTAGTGTATATATATATATATATATATATATATATATATATATATATATATATATATATATATATAGATATATAGATATATATATATGTGTAAATTTAATTTATTTTTATTTTAGTTTTAGTTTTAATTTTAGTAATTCAAGTTGAACTTACTTCAGTTAGTTTCCAAGGAAACATTTTTAATTTTAATTTTTTTAATTAATTATTTTTTTATTTATTCAATTAAATTATATTTTTATTTCAGTATGCATTTTAATTTTAAAAATATATTTTTAAATATTTCTATTTAGCTTTAATTTATTTTTATTTTAGTTTTAGTTTTAATGTTAGTAATTCAATTTCAACTTATTTCAGTTAGTTTCCAAGGAAACTTTGTTAATTTTAGTTTTTTAATTAATTTTTTTTATTTATTTAATTACATTTCATTTTTATTTCAGTATGAATTTTAATTTTAAAAATATTTTTTGAAATATTTCTATTTAGCTTTAATTTATTTTTAATTTTAGTTTTAATTTTAGTAATTCAACTTCAACTTATTTCAGTTAGTTTCCAAGGAAACATTTTTCATTTTCTTTTTTTTGCAGTTAATATTCATATTATATTTTATTTTCAAAAATGATTTTTAACAGTTTTTGTTTTAATTAATAATAACAACACAATAGGCAATATTTAAAATATATAATATATGTACTTTTGTCTACATCTCTTTACAGTTTATATACAGTATCTCACAGAAGTGAGTACACTCCTCACATTTTTGTAAATATTTTATTATATCTTTTCATGTGCCAACACTGAAGAAATGACACTTTGCTACAAGTAGTGAGTGTACAGCTTGTATAACAGTGTAAATTTGCTGTCTCCTCAAAATAACTCAACACACAGCCACTAATGTCTAAACCGCTGGCCACAAAAGTGACTACACCCCTAAGTGAAAATGTCCAAATTGGGCCCAATTAGCCATTTTCTCTCCCTGGTGTCATGTGACTCGTTAGTGTTACAAGGTCTCAGGTGTGTACATTTGGTGTTATCGCTCTCACTCTCTCACACTGGTCACTGGAAGTTCAACATGGCACCTCATGGCAAAGAACTCTCTGAGGATATGAAAAAAAAAGAATTGTTGCTCTGCATAAATATGGCGTAGGCTATAAGAAGATTGCCAAGACCCTGAAACTGAGCTGCAGCACACTGGCCAAGACCATACAGCGGTTTAACAGGACAGGTTCCACTCAGAACAGGCCTCGCCATGGTCGACCAAAGAACTTGAGTGCACGTGCTCAGCGTCATATCCAGAGGTTGTATTTGGGAAATAGATGTATGAGTGCTGCCAGCATTGCTGCAGAGGTTGAAGGGGTGGGGGGTCAGCCTGTCTGTGCTCAGACCATACGCCGCACACTGCATCAAATTGGTCTGCGTGGCTGTCGTCCTCGAAGGAAGCCTCTTCTATAGATGATGCACAAAAAAGCCCGCAAACAGTTTGCTGAAGACAAGCAGACCAAGGACATGGATAACTGGATCCTGTGGTCTGATGAGACCAAGATAAACTTATTTGGTTCAGATGGTGTCAAGCGTGTGTGGCGGCAACCAGGTGAGGAGTACAAAGACAAGTGTGTCTTGCCTACAGTCAAGCATGATGGTGGGAGTGTCATGGTCTGGGGCTGCATGAGTGCTGCCGGCACTGGGGAGCTACAGTTCATTGAGGGAACCATGAATGAGCAGAGCATGATCCCCTCCCTTCGGAGACTGGGCCGCAGGGCAGTATTCCAACATGATAACAACCCCAAACACACCTCCAAGATGACCACTGCCTTGCTAAAGAAGCTGAGGTACCTAAACCCTATTGAGCATCTGTGGGTCCTCGAACAGAAGGTAGAGGAGCGCAAGGTCTCTAGCATCCACCAGCTCTGTGATGTCGTCATGGAGGAGTAGAAGAGGACTCCAGTGGCAACCTGTGAAGCTCTGGTGAACTCCATGCCCAAGAGGGTTAAGGCAGTGCTGGAAAATAATGGTGGCCAAACAAAATATAGACACTTTGGGCCCAATTTGGACATTTTCACTTTTGTGGCCAGCGGTTTAGACATTAGTGGCTATGTGTTGAGTTATTTTGAGGAGACAGCAAATTTGCACTGTTATACAAGCTATACACTCACTACTTTACATTGTAGCAAAGTGTCATTTCTTCAGTGTTGTCACATGAAACGATATATTAAAATATTAAAAAAAAATGTGAGGGGTAAACTCACTTCTGTGAGATACTGTATGCAGTCCCAATGATTTCAACACAGTTTCCATTCTTATGCAGGCACACAAAATGCCCTTGCTGAAAAAAGCATCCCATTTCCGTCCATTATGGAAAGAAAAAAAAAACGTCTTCTTCCTAATCTTTTATACCGACTGACATTTCATATTCAGAATATGTCAAAAGATTGTGAATACGTCCCAGTTGTCCTGTCTGCAAGGTAAAGGCATCAAAAATAAATGCCACCGGCCCCAGTGCCGCTGCTTGCGTGCTGTTTCTCTCCATAATCCGTCTCCCTTGCCAGAAAGAAGGTGGATACCATCCAGGCCTGTGCCTGCTGAGGTTAGCCACAGATGGAGGGCTTTCCCCTACAGACACGGGGCTTAAACTAATAGATAATGCACATGTTCCCTTTGGGCATCTCCCTGGCCAGCCGAACTGCCTGACAGACAGGCCCATAGTATAAAGCAGCTTTCCTCAGAGAGCCCCGTAAAGCATATCTAATGGTTTTTTGTGTTGCACTACCTGCTTGAGACTTTGAGTTTAGCCAGCTGGAGTTTTTTGGCTCCGGGCAGAATGCTAGTGCCAGTGTTTCCACTTACAGCCAGTCCAGTCCTCTCTAAAATAAGTTCTCGTTTGAAAAGACGTGACACTGTGCAGGCAGAAGGCGGATTTTTAATGGATGGGTTTGGAGTGTGTTGATTAATTTGGGTCAAGGGGCATGCAGCGGTCGGGGAGATTTGAGCGTCTGGATTTGAGAAGGTGTTCACCTTGGGAAAGCCAGTGCCAGGATTCATCTTTGTGGTCTTTGACAGGTTTTTTTGTAAGACTGGCCCCCGTCTGTGGTGCGCCGATGTACTGGAATGGAGATTTTAATTGGGAGAGTCGGTCTCAGCATGGCTTAAAAGAACTCAGAACTTAAATACTAACTATCACTGAAGTGAACAATAATGAACAAAGCAGGAGGGTGTTGTACAGTATTTGAGCTATGAAGTGTGAGAGGCCTTGGTCTATACTCTATCTGTCTCTATCTGTGTAGTGATGTACGAAGTAGCTGGTGAATGGATCGGAAGGCGGTCTGGCGGACGCTAGATATTTTACTTTATAACTTGTTAAATATGGATATTTTTCTTACACAAACACATCGCTTCGCTTCAGAAGGCCTTTATTAACCCTCTGGAGCCATGAGGAGTACGCTTATGATAGATGGATGTGCTTTCTTGAGCTTCATACTCATTGTCTAAGCACAGTTTTTTATATGTAGTGACTTATTGTTCAGTTTCATATGTACAGTATAGAGCTTTTATGTATTTAAATTGCAAAATGACTGGTAAAATATGTCATCGGCTGGTGAAATTGAGCTTTTGCGTCGCTGAAACACAAAAAAGTTAATTTCCTTCCTTGCTTATAATGCCATATAATCCCATGTGATGGACAGAAGCGTTGTGGTCCTATATTAACGTCATGCTCTTGTGGTTCCAAACGGCTCTCAATTCGCAGAATGCACCAAGTAATAATCTGGAGTCTCATTACATGCACTGGGTTACTGCAAAGAAGTGATGCACACCTCGTACTGTATACAGCCATCATTAGAGAGTTGTTTCCTACTGTGCAGAAATGAGCCACGTTCAGCAGCTGCTTCTGTTGAGGGTAGAAGTGTAGTGGATGAAGCGGGCAGCATGTGTGCTCAGGACACACAGCAGGGATCGTGGTTTTCCTCGCTGGAGTGTTTGGTGAAGTATAGCGGTTATAGATCTGAGCTTGTAGCTGAAAGATGTTTGTTTTGCTGCACAAGACTTGATCCATCAGCTGCTGTGGTTGTGAATAATAATTCAGAATCAAAAAATCATCTATCTATCTATCTATCTATCTATCTATCTATCTATCTATCTATCTATCTATCTATCTATCTATCTATCTATCTATCTATCTATCTATCATCTGTCTGTCTGTCTGTCATCTATCTATCTATCTATCTATCTATCTATCATCTGTCTGTCTGTCTATCATCTATCTATCTATCTATCTATCTATCTATCTATCTATCTATCTATCTATCTATCATTTGTCTGTCTGTCATTTATCTATCTATCTATCTATCATCTGTCTGTCTATCTATCTATCTATCTCTCTATCTATCTATCATCTGTCTGTCTGTCTGCCATCTATCTATCTATCTATCTATCTATCTATCTATCTATCTATCTATCATTTGTCTGTCTGTCATTTATCTATCTATCTATCTATCTATCTATCATCTGTCTATCTATCTATCTATCTATCTATCTATCATTTGTCTGTCTGTCATTTATCTATCTATCTATCTATCATCTGTCTGTCTATCTATCTATCTATCTATCTATCTATCATCTGTCTGTCTGTCTATCATCTATCTATCTATCTATCTATCTATCATTTGTCTGTCTGTCATTTATCTATCTATCTATCTATCTATCTATCATTTGTCTGTCTGTCATCTATCTATCTATCTATCTATCTATCTATCTATCTATCTATCTATCTATCTATCTATCATCTGTCTGTCTATCTATCTATCTATCTATCTATCTATCATCTGTCTATCTATCTATCTATCTGTCTATCTGTCATCTGTCTGTCTATCATCTATCTATCTATCTATCTATCATCTGTCTATCTATCTATCTATCTATCTATCTATCTATCATCTGTCTGTCTGTCATTTATCTATCTATCTATCTATCTATCTATCTATCATCTGTCTGTCTGTCTATCATCTATCTATCTATCTATCTATCTATCTATCTATCTATCTATCTATCTATCTATCATCTGTCTATCTATCTATCTATCTATCATCTGTCTGTCTGTCTATCTATCTATCTATCTATCTATCTATCTATCATCTGTCTGTCTGTCTATCATCTATCTATCTATCTATCTATCTATCATTTGTCTGTCTGTCTATCATCTATCTATCTATATATCATTTGTCTATCTATCTATCTATCTATCTATCTATCATCTGTCTATCTATCTATCATCTGTCTGTCTGTCTATCATCTATCTATCTATCTATCTATCTATCATCTGTATGTCTGTCTATCATCTATCTATCTATCTATCTATCTATCTATCATTTGTCTGTCTGTCTGTCTATCATCTATCTATCTATATATCATTTGTCTATCTATCTATCTATCTATCTATCTATCTACACTAAAAAAAATAATATTTTGATTCTGTTCACTTTATTTAAACAATTTATTTTGATTCAACACCATTGTATCAGGTTTCTGGTTTAAATGTGATTGATTCATATTAACTTGATATTTTGATGTTTTCATATTGAAATAACATGTTTCAATCAAGTAACCCACCCAGGAGTTAATCAAACAGGACTTTTACTTCCCATCATGCTTTGCAAAGGGGCTGAACTGAGAGAGTAAATGTTGAAATAAAGTGTTATTTTAAGCATTTTTTAGCAAGATGAGAAAATGGAGTGTCTTTTTAATGATTACTGTTCTATTATGTTGGTTTTTAAAAGTTTCTGTTATGTTAATAGTTTTGGGGTTACCATTGTGGTGAAGTGTAGAGCATGTGCTTGAGTTGAGGACCTACTAACAAGAATTAAAGTTGTTTTAATAATAAAAAACAATTACTTTGGGTATGCCATAGATGCAACAAAACCGTCTTCTGGCTAACGCCTAACAATAAAAGTCTTTACAGAGTAAAGCTTTTGTTAAAGTATTATTCTTAGATAACTTTTGTAAAAATTGATCTTCAATGCATTCACTAAATAAACTAATCAATTAAACTGAATTACTTATTTTAGTTTTTGTTTGATATTCATTTTAGGATAATTGAACTTAATAGTTTTGGACAAATTAAGAATGTTAACCTGATTCAACTAAATGGCATTGAATTAACCTTATATAATAAACTTAAGTTTACTGAAATAAATAATGTTAATTAAATGCAACACAACCTAGTTACGTGGAACCTGTTGACATAAAATCTGTCTGTCTGTGTGTGTGTTCATAGCTGCTCCTAATTGTCTCTAATTAAAGCCTGAATTCTTTCCAACTGCTAAAAACATATTTCATCACCCCACTGCCTGCTAATGCTCATAACGTCTTTTTATGCAATGACACCCTTGATCTATTTTTAATGTGGCATTTCCATAAATTCGCATCTCTGAATGCCTCTTTTGACTTTCAGGTCCGTGTGCCAAAGAGGATGTTGGTAATGCCAAGGCTGGGATGCTAAACAAGACTCTCTTAGTTATATGGGACATCTAGTGTTTTACCCTGAGCACTTTCAGTCGAGGGTTGTGTAAAGTCCCATTTGCCTAATCCTCAAGAACGCCTGAAAAGATGTGGCTCAGTTATAGGCTAATGCTTGACATTTGAAATTAGATAGCGATGCGCGCTTTCAAGTTCACTGTTGGTAGGCAGATATTAGCTGCAGATGTTTTGTTATCAGAGGATTTAGAGCTGTGGAAAACCAGCGCGTTGATGCCAGAAACATTGACACGTTTGGGGTCAGTGAGGTTTTATTTTTATTTTAAAGAGTCTAATACTTTTATTCAGCAGAGATGCATTAAATTGATAAAAAGTGACAAACAACATGTCACAAGTCTTTTGAATATGAAAAAACTGTGGTTTACTGTGAGGAACAGACTGTAGATGTCTTATTCACTGTCAATCTTTCCCTTTGATTTTCCGATTCAAAAATCAGTTTTGACGTAATCGTCTTTTTTGACTAAGCTTTTGATAAATCCAAGGGAAAAATGTGTCCTCATCTACACTCACAAAGTTCAGCATGAACTTCAACATGACACCAAAACCTCCTGTGTGAAATGAAATAGTTTTTATTGAAAGACATTTTATTCATTGTTGCCAAGTCACTTTCACAGTTAGACCACAGATAAAATGATCCTCAGACCTTGATGTGTCAAGTTGTTGATAAGACTAGAATCAAGATGGAGGGGAAATTAAACATGTTGGTATTGGTAGAGGAAACACGCCAGGCACGTCTCGTTCTGGGAGCGCTGAAATATTTTTATCCTTTTCTGAAGTCAAGAGTTTTCTTTGCAATATTTAATTGAAATATTACAACCTCAACTGCCCCCAGCACAACAATAATAGCAGCTAATGTTACTAGAACCCAAATTTATCATTTCATTGTTCCATTCACCGTATCTAAACTACTTTATTCATAGTTGTTCACAGCCATTTCGTCCAAATGAGTCATATCATGAGTCGTTTTAATTTTTTATTTACTTTTTGTTGTTTTTATCTTCATTTTGGAGCTTGATATTCATGGTAACTACAAACTATGGGAAAATAAATTGGAAATATAAAAGCGTATGGGTTTGAAACAACATGAGGGGGCGTAAATTATGACATTCATTTTGGGGTGAACTATTCCTGTTGTGTGGCTTAATGCTGCTATTTCCCTGAGAAAAACACAGGGTTACAGTATGCAGACCACATGACGTTAATATTAACTTAGGAGACATAATTGTGTAACTTCATGTAGATTGGTCAACCGTGAAGGCCCTGCATTACAACTGCCATCAATGATATTCAGGAAAAGTGTGTGTATCCTATCAGCTTTTCTCTCCACTGCTATTAATCAAATCTGGAAAACTTCTGTAATTTAACCTCGGCTGAAATGACTGGATGTTTTTGTAGGGCACATGTTTTTGCTCGCGGAACAGGGCTTTTTGAGGTTCTGACTTCTGCAGGTTGGATTGTGTATACTTTGCTTTGAAAAACACACACACATACACACACAGAAGTTATAAGCTCCGTTCCAAAACATAGTGTAGTTTAGGACACAGGTCAATGTTGGTATCGGTAACAAAAACTGTTAAAAATAGGGTAAAACTGTAAGGTTTTATTTTTTAACATTACTTAACTACATTAATTAATATGAACTAACAATGAACAATTCTGCAGCATTTATTAATCTTATTTAATGTTAAAGGGTTAGTTCACCCAAAAATGTCATTAATGACTCACCCTCATGTCGTTCCAAACCCGTAAGACCTTCGTTCATCTTCGGAACACAGTTTAAGATATTTTAGATTTAGTCCGAGAGCTTTCTGTCCCTCCATTGAAAATGTATGTACGGTATACTGTCCATGTCCAGAAAGGTAATAAAAACATCATCAAAGTAGTCCATGTGACATCAGTGGGTTAGTTAGAAGATTTTGAAGCATCGAAAATACATTTTGGCATTGTATTCTCTTCCGGAATCCTTTCCATTGAATTGATTCCATTGAATCCTTTCATCTGTCGGCGTTGGTAATGCACTTTTACGTCGCCGTGGTTGTTTTTGGCGATTAGGACATCCGCGACATGCACACCTACGCACCATTTTAAAAAATATAGCAATACCAAAATACAAACAATGTAGAATAGCTTGAATACAGCGTGCGTCTCCCTCAGACTGTAAACGAAGCTCGGGCGCACCGGCTCACACGTCAGCAGCGTCTTACATCAGCAGCGTCACTGCGGAGTCGTGAACCACACTCCGGAGCAGAAGGGGGCGGTAATGCACCAATAAGATGGATGCCAACCGCCGTAAAACAGGAAAGAAGAAGAAGAAGAAGCGGAGTCGTGAACGCGGATTGACAACAGACCCGGAAGAGAATACAATGCTGAATAAAGTCGTAGTTTTTGTTATTTTTGGACCAAAATGTATTTTCGATGCTTCAAAATGTCGCGGATGTCCTAATCGCCAAAAACAACCACGGCGACATAAAAGTGCATTACCAACGCTGACAGATGAAAGGATTCAATGGAATCAATTCAATGGAAAGGATTCCGGAAGAGAAGACAATGCTGAATAAAGTCGTACTTTGATGATGTTTTTATCACCGTTCTGGACGTGGACAGTATACCGTACATACATTTTCAATGGAGGGACAGAAAGCTCTCGGACTAAATCTAAAATATCTTAAACTGTGTTCTGAAGATGAACGGAGGTCTTACTGGTTTGGAACGACATGAGGGTGAGTCATTAATGACATAATTTTCATTTTTGGGTGAACTAACCCTTTAAACTCAACATTTACTAATACATTTTTAAGATTAAAAGTTTGATCTGTTAGCATTAGTTAAAGGGGTAGTTCACCCCAAAATTATGTCATTCCACACCCGTAAGATGACCTTTCATCTTCAGAGCACAAATTAAGATTTTTTGGATGAAATCCGATGGCTCAGTGAGGCCTGCATTGCCAGCAAGATAATTAACACTTTCAGATGGCCAGAAATCTGCTAATGACGTATTTAAAACAGTTCATGTGACTACAGTGGTTCAACCTTAATATTATAAAGTGACTGGAATACTTTTTGTGCACCAAAAATAACAAAATAGTGACTTTATTCAACAATATCTAGTGATTTCAAAACACTGCTTCATGAAGCTTCGGAGCTTTACAAATCTTTTGTTTTGAATCAGTGGTTTGGAGCGTGTATCAAACTGCCAAATTCCCGTGAACTATTGAAGTTTCAAAACACTTATGACATAACAAAGCCTTGTTTACTGAAATCATGTGACTTTGGCAGTTTGATGAACGCTCCACCACTGATTTGAAGCAAAAGATTCCTAAAATGACAAATGGGACACCGTATATGCTCTCGTGGACTTCACGCTCGCACGCACACTGCAGCCATTGTAATTCCATAAGTGCATATGAAGTGTGCCGTTTGGGACAAGGCCTTAGAATGCACTACATAGGCGTCACACAAATAACACTCTTCATGTGAAGGGCACAGGAGACTCGGCTCAACTGATTTTGGTGTAGTTTGACATTTGCATTTTGCTAACTAACAGCGCTGTACAAGAATCCAATTTAGCTTAGCTTAGATTTATTTATTTATATTTTTGACCTTTTTTGATATTTTACAGCATTGAATGAACTAAAAGTAGTTTATAATCAGTAGTTTTTCAGCATGTTGAGTGGATTTTTCACTGAGCATGTGGCATTGAATTAAAGCTGACATGAAACAGAAGATATTCCCTATTGTGAAATGGCTTCTGAAACAAGAAAAAATGCATGTAAGACTCGATTTTATCCATGGGGAATTGATTGGATGTCTGGATCATTGTGGTTTGCTATTGGTGGATCTCATGTGAGTGACAGGTTGCCCCGCCCTCGTGCCAGTAAACACATCATCAGAGAAGAGAAGAGATGTCGCTGCAAGAGGGAGGGGAAATTATTTTAATGAAAGATTACTAAGGCACATAAATAAAAAATAACAATGATGTGCAAGGATAAATGATTTTTACTAAATATTGCAATATTTCATAAAAAAACAAGAACTGTCAAATTTCATTTCATTGAGAATTTAAGGTTATTTTACTTAGCCAACTTGGGTATTAGCACATATATGATGCCTTAAAATGCTGTCTAAGTAGGGAGCTCACTAGTTAATTTTTCACAGTCACATTGATTTAGCTCATGTGGGGGATTTCATCTAAAATATTTCGCTGTTTTTGCCATTAAAACTTCAACTTGTGTGTGTTTTGCCATTCCTGCTATGTGGGGGGCTGTAGCTGTTCTCAGATCAGCTTGTTTTAACTGCTTAAGGGACCTGCACAGGCTGCACACCTGTTGTGTCAATTCCCTGCATTCAAGTTCACTCAAGGTCGTATTTTTAACACGGTGGCCACGTTTGAACACATATGCGAACTGCGTTATGTTTGTGTGTGCGCGCACGTCTCCTGTCTCACCCCCCCGGACAACAGGTGTGGCCCTGGAACAGAACAACCATCTGGATCTCGTTTGCCTGTCTTCTGAGAGCACGCCGATTTAGCAATCGCCTCATTTTGCGGCCTTATTTCACGTTCTCTGACACGCGGTTCTTTGGTCGCGGCTTAGCGTTAACACATTACGGCAGCGTCACCGCGGCTGCAGAATTACGTTGAATTTGGGCAGCGGTCGAGTTGACTTTGCGGGATGCCAGCGCTGACCGTAGGGAGAAGATTGCGCCGCTAAGAATTTATTGCTCTGTGAGGAATTCCACTGGAACAAGAGAGTTTGAGAAGCAGGAACAGATAACAAAAGGATAGATGATGCCAGGGTTGTCTCTTGGGTTGTGAAGCAGAGGTTCAACAAGGTTTAACTCAAACAGAGGCTTCTTTAATACATTCTTAACATGCTGGAGAGATCAGATATTGTCCTCCCTTTGTGCTTTATGTGTCTCAGTAAGGACTTTGCATGAAACGCTGGTCTAAATTAAGTTGTTGCAAACAAATGGAACAAAGGGACCTTAGAATGCAGGAAGAAATATTCAACTCGGCAAAAGCAATTACCTGCTAAATCGAATGAGGTCAGAGAACGTCTCGCTCCTGCTTCACTGCATCGTTCGCTTACATTTTATGTGTGAGCACAATCAGAAGGACACATTTTCTGTGGAGAAGTGAACTACATCTTTCTAAAGATGTAATGAGAAAATGCTTTTCAATGTAAGTTGGTGCATATTCATTTTAGTTTTAGGTGTTTATTTTAGTTTGAGGAGTGCATTGCAACTCACTTTCCCTGATTTTGAAGAGAGTCAGATACATGTACGACCTTTACTTGTGAATTTACAGTTACATTAAAGACTTACCAGGTGAAGTTTTGGAAGACTCTGGCCTCCCAGTGGTCAGAGCCGAAATTTATTGAGTGCTTAACTACAACTAGCACATCCTTGTGGAGCACCAGTGCTGATTGTGCGGCTGTTGGATGTGAATTTTCCCAGCCTCGCTAGCTGCTGCCTGTCTGTCAGGAAGTTGTTTCACTTACAGATGGAGGTGGACACAGAGATCTTGGTTAAGGCTGGCCACACATTTGAAGATTTTAAGCCTGATTTTGGGCCCGATTTGCAACTCCCAATGACCTGGGGGGTGTGGCCTGATTCGAGGCTTCTTGCAACTGACCTTTTGTCCAAAAATCCTCAATTGTGGGGAATCATTACCATTATTTTACTGCTTACGGTAGCGTTGGAACCCACGCAATCCCAAAACGATTGATATTTACGACTCTTGATCAGACTCCTATAGCTGAAACTTGGCAGCCACAAACATGCCATAAAAGTGGAGTATTGAGAAAGAAGACCACCCATATTCTTTTTTATCCTTTGATTTCTTCCCGTAAAACAAAACTCGCACCAGGAAAACCAGCTGAAAATGTCGATTGTCCTCCATTTGGTTTACATCTCAAGTCACGTTTGATCTCGCGAGTCTTTCTGAGATTTCGTCTCACTGTGAAAATGTTACTAAAATCGACAGGTGTGTGGTCTCGAGGTCTGGACGAATCTTCTAGTGTGTGCTTTCTGAGGATTATAATGCTAAATATCGGTTGAAACTGCCCTTATGTCTGTGCCTCCCACAGGTTTAAAATCATCTAGTGTGTCCCAGGCCTTAGTTAGTTTGGACAGGAGGAGGTTCAGAATGATAGAGGCCGAACTGAAGTCCACAAACAGGAGCATAAGTCCCTGGTTTGTCCAGATGTTGCAGGATGATATGCAGCCCCATGTTGATTGTGTCATCCATGGACCAGTTTGCTTGATAAGCAAACTGAAGGGGGTCTAGCAATGATGTTCTTCAGGTGGGCCGGCACCGGTCTCTCAAATGACTTCATGACCACAGACGTTAAAGGTACAGGTCATTCAGTCCTGTGATCTTTGGTTTCTTTGGGATGGGGATGATGGTGGAGCGTTTGAAGCAAGAAGGGAATTCACACAGCTCCAGAGATTTGTTGAAGATCTGGGTGAAGATGTGTGACCGCTGGTCTGCACAGACTTTCAGACAGGTGCGTGAGATGTTGTCTGGGTCTTGTGCTTTCCTGATCTTTTCGACACACATCCTCTACACTGATTCTAAAGCCCTGTTTCCACCTGGTATTAAGATGCGTTTTGGTCAGTTGGATCACCAGTAGACGAGGGAGACACATTCCCGTTTACACCTGATGTTTTAATCCATCTCTTTTATCCACTTTCAACCACTTCTGTCCTGATTTCTTCGAGGAGAGGGTATATGGGTGGGTAAATGTATGGACTTTTTCAGATCTTTAGATCTAATGGAAAAAATAAGCTTGCACAATTTACATATGAACACAGCCATGATGATGGAAAAATATACGGAGAGCATCAGCTTTCGTTCCTGCTCTGACAGCCACAAGACCAGCCGAACGCTGTGAGTGTGTGTTAGAAATCATGCATGGTATGTTTTTTCTCTTTAAAGGTGCCCTAGAACCAGTTTTTACAAGATGTAATATAAGTCTAAAGTGTCCCCTGAATGTGTCTATGAAGTTTCAGCTCAAAATACCCCATAGATTTTTTTTTTAAATACATTTTTTTAACTGCCTATTTTGGGGCATCATTAACTATGCACCGATTCAGGCTGCGGCCCCTTTTAATCACATGCTCCCTGCCCCCTGAGCTCTCAACTCTAATACAGTGCATTTAGAAAGTTCACACAGCTATTATAACCCTCAAATGGATCTTTACAAGATGTTCGTCATGCATGCTGCATGCATGCGTCGGATCATGTGAGTATAGTATTTATTTGGATGTTTACATTTGATTCTGTATTAGTTTGATGGTGCTCCGTGGCTAAAGCTAACATTACACACTGTTGGAGAGATTTATAAAGAATGAAGTTGCGTTTATGAATTATACAGACTGCAAGTGTTTAAAAATGAAAATAGCGACGGCTCTTGTCTCCGTGAATACAGTAAGAAACGATGGTAACTTTAACCACATTTAACAGTACATTAGCAACATGCTAACGAAACATTTAGAAAGACAATTTACAAACATCACTAAAAATATCATGTTATCATGGATCATGTCAGTTATTATTGCTCCATCTGCCATTTTTCGCTGTTGTCCTTGCTTGCTTACCCGCATAAAGTCTGATGATTCAGCTGTGCACAGATCCAGACGTTACTGGCTGCCCTTGTCTAATGTCTTGAACGTGGGCTGGCATATGCAAATATTGGGGTCATACATATTAATGATCTCAACTGTTACGTAACAGTCGGTGTTATTTTGAGATTCGCCTGTTCTTTGGAGGTCTTTTAAACAAATGAGATTTACATAAGAAGGAGGAAACAATGGAGTTTGAGACTCACTGTATGTCATTTCCATATACTGAACTCTTGTTATTCAACTATGCCAAGATAAATTCAATTTGTGAATCTAGGGCACCTTTAAAACCATGGTTTTATGGACACCTCCATGTTTGATACCATCGCTATGGTTACTTAAAATGCAGTTGTGAATAAAAAATATAAATAATTGATGGAAAAAAATAATCAGTTCCAGCCCTACTCATTCATTTTATGTAAGTGGTCTGTTATACTGGTATAAAAATCTCATTGACATTTTGGCCATATAAATTTAATTTTAGTATCATTTTATAAAACATTGTTTTTGCTCTGTTTCCGGCCTCTATATAAAGGTGATTTTTACTATATCATACTCACTATATTATACTGTAAGGGCTGCCTGATGTATCAAATATGATACAAAACATAAAACGGGGCATCATTTTCTTTTATATTTTGTCTAAAGATTAAATAAACTGTTCCATTTAAAAAAAAAAAAAGGAGATTTTTATTGACTATCCTTTCATATGTCAGGATTTACAGGGTTAAAAACACATTTTCAGTTGGTTATTTCTTCAGTTTAGCTAGATATAACTTCAGGTCATACAGACAGAACAAGCAAGCATGCATGTTATTGTTGATGCTTCAACAGCTTTATCCCCAAATTCAATTAGATTCATTCAAGACCTGAATTTGATAAATATTAATTTTTTTTCTAAATCTGATCTGTCCTTACCATCCCGTCATGCTCGCAGATCCACACCCCCAAAAGGCTTCAAAAATGAACGAGATCTAATCGAGGTGGGCAGCATTGGGTAACCATAGCTACAGGAGCCGTGTTATCCCAGCCGAACTACGGCCCGCTTGCTCATTCCTGGACGCAACAACCAGTCTCTAACTTTTATTACAGGGGAGCTCAGATGGATTAGGCCTGAATTGCAACAAAGAAAGGCTGTGCATAGATTTTACGCCACGTTACCCCTTCCTGGGAACTGCCCGTCACCGGCTTTGTTTGAGAGTGGACGTTTTTGGAGAGCTGTGTATACACCTGCTTTGTGTCTTGCAACTACACACACACACACACACACACACACACACACACACACACAGCACAGGTTCATCCTTTATTCAACCCCATAACAAAATGGAACAACACAATGCATGCTGCTAAACTGTAGAAAAAGTGGCCTGTAAACCATTTTACTTGTATAATATTTAAGAGTTTTGGTGAAGGATTACAAAGACAAATGTGTTGTTTCTTTGGAATAGCATGCACGGATGAGTCATGCACAATAAATAACATGTACCGAGAAAATAAATAGGGTCAATTATGATTTCATGTTGACTGTTAAAGCCAGAGGTCATCTGTTGATTTGATTTTGGCTGATGTTTTCTGTTTTTACTGAGGTCATGTTGTTTGTTCTGGATGGGATGAGCCAGTGTGTCGCGCTGATCAAAGACTCGAAATAGCCCAGGATGAGTGTATATGTGTATATGGTCATTCTGAACCTAGTGTTTGATATTCAGTCCAAATACAAATGAAAGTAAACATTTAAGTGCTTACACAGCATCCAATTTTTTTTTTTTTTTTTCGATCGTTATTTTCTCTTTCCTTTCAACTTTGCATAATTACACTTCTGAGAATATAGCAGAGATAACTGCGGGATACAGCAGGAGACCAACTTTGGCAAGTTGCTTGTTTCTTGTTCAGGATCACATGCTATAATACAATACTTCTACACTATATATTATGTATACTGTGCACATGCTATTTACTTTACTTTACATCAGCTGTGATCTCTTTCATGACTTGTTGTTTGATCAGTCTGCCAAAATAAAAAATAATTACATTTATTAAGTGGACACCACTTGACGAATTTAGGTTAACTTGATTAAGTTACTAAAATGTGTGTAAAATATTCCTGAAATACACATGCCGGGCAAACCACTTAGCTGACATCATATTTTGCATTTTATTAATATTATGGCCAACAATAATATTAATATTTTGAGTTTTGTGTCTAAAATTGGGATATTTTTTATTAATATTTGTATACAATATATGTAATATATTTATATTTAATGTTTATTTTTATTTTATGATTTTATTTTACGAATTATTTGGGTATATGATTTTCCCAAAATACGTACACTGTTCCTGCTGGGCAAACCACTTAGCTGACATCATATTTTGTCTTAATTAATGAATTAGTAGTAATGTTTTGAAAGTTTTGAATTTTAATTTTTTAATTATATATATATTCGCAAAATATAAATATATATAAAAATATTACATTTATAAAAAATTATTAAAAATATTAAAATATTAAATAAATATATATAAAAAATATTAAACCAATCATATCTTGTTACTATTTTTAATATTATTATTTGATATTATTATTATTTTTTAATTATTTTTGCATTTTATAGTTTTATTTTATTTAAATTATATATATATATAATGTTTTAAAAATATTTTTAAATAATATATATATATATATATATATATATATATATATATAAATATAAATAAAAAATAAAAAATATATAAATAAATTAAACCACTTACATTGTCATATGTTGTTGCAATTTTTATTTTGTTGCTATTTTTATTATAATATTAATATTAATGCAAGTATAATAATAATTAATATGATCTGTTATGTTTTTAATTTAAAAATATTTTATTATTCTTAATAAATATATTTATTATTTTTGTATTTGATAGTTTTAATTTTAAAAATATAAATATATATAAAAAAATATTAAACCAATCATATCTTGTTACTATTTTTAATATTATTATTTTATATGATTTTTTTGATTATTTTTGTATTTGATAGTTTTATTTTATTTAAATTATATATATAATTATTATTTTTAATTTTTTTAAATTATATATATATATATATATATATATATATATATATATATATATATATATATATATGTATATATATATGATATATGTGATATTCCCAAAATATAAATACAAAAATAAAATATATATAAATAAATTAAACCACTTACATTGTCATATCTTGTTGATATTTTTATTTTGTTGCTATTTTTATTATAATATTAATATTAATGCAAGTATAATAATAATTAATATGATCTGTTATGTTTTGAATTTTAAAATATTTTATTATTCTTAATAAATATATTTATTATTTTTGTATTTGATAGTTTTATTTTTAAAAAATGTTGCCCTGCTGGTTTACACTGCTGTATTAAATCTAAGAGTTGAGCAGCAGCTCACAGACGCTGATTACAGAGTTCAATTGGGCTTGTGTTTTCCTGTGTTGAGATTTGGGCTGTGAGCCCAGATGCTCCGTGGGGTTCTCCTCCGTTCCTCCTCCGTTTCTCATGCGCTCTCATCCTGTGTGTGTACTTGTGTTTTTGGACTGGTTTGCGATATCGTAAATCTGATAACCATGTAGTAGTGTTGTTACCTGGGAAACCCACCCTTGGGATGTTTGCTGTCGGGTGGCTGGAAGAGTGTGTTATTTGGCACATCAGAGCGCATTCCATGAGATCTACAAACACTGCTACTAATGCATACAGACACACACATCAGCATCACACCGTTAGATAAACCTTCACCACTCAGACAAATACTCAAACTGTCACCACGCCGCTGGTGTGTTGTAAGTCTGATCGCTTAGAAAAGTAATAGCACACTGCTCAGTTTGAGGTGTAACTCATGTCCGTTACACACTCAAGTTTAATGTGTGGGTTTAAGGGTCTGATCACTAAGCATTAGTCTCTGTTCCCTTTCTACACTTAAAAACAGTGTAGAATTAATGTTCATGACTCAGAAATTTCACAAACAAATGGCAAGTAACACAGGGAATTAAACTGAAGTAGAAAAACAGCCTATTTTTAGTAAACTCTCTCCAATAATCAACTTTGAAAAACAGGAAGTTGCTAAAAGTTCAACCCACTTAATAAAGAAAAAGGAAAATTATGCTCATTTTTGCTTTACTTACTTTATCATACTATGGTAAACACACCAGAATAAAGTTTAAGTAGAGCTGTGTTTCATGTAAGTGTCAATTCTTGTAAAGTCTCATATTTCTCTTTATGAATTTTCTACATTTTAACATGTTGTATAAATTAACATTAGTTAATCAATTGGGAGTAAACATGAATTAACAATAAACAGTAGTATATTAATAAATTAACAACATAATATTCTGTTAAAATGGTTAGTTTTGTGATATTTAATATAAAAATAGTGCAGAATGAATGTTCATGAAATCTCACAAGCAATTACAAAGAAACAGCAAGTAACACAGGGAATTAAATGTGAAGTGATTTTAAAGTAGTGTTTTTTAGTAAAACTCTCTCCTATAATCTTATTTACAACTTCAAAAAATTATTTTTTCTAGTTGCTAAAAGTTCAACCCAAAAAATGATGCTCTTTTTTTGCTTTACTGCATCTGCTTTATCATACTACTCCTTATGGGAAATAGCATTTTTAAGCATTATTTTCTACATATGCTACTAATAACTTTTTAACATGTTGTATAAATTAACATTAGTTAATGAATTGGGAGTAAACATGAATTAATAAAAAACAATTGTATAATAACAACATAAAATGCTGTTAAAATGGTTAGTTTTGTGATATTTAATACATTAACTAATGTTAATTAATTGAACCTCGTTGTAAAGAAGAACTTTAATTCTCATTAGGAAATCACTGAGAAGCATGCGAGACAAAATTGATACATGAAACAAAGCAGAAGAGAACTGTAATGTAAAAAATTCAATAAAATAGACAATTTAGACAATTGTTGGGGTTGGTAAGATTTTGTAATTTTTTTTGTAATTTTTTGTCTCTTATGCTCACCAAGGCTGCATTTATTTGATCAAAAACACAGTAAAAACAGTAAAATTGTGAAATATTATTACAATTTAAAAGAACTGTTTTCTATGTGAATATATTGTAAAATGTAATTTATTCCTGTGATCAAAGCTGAATTTTCAGCATCATTACTCCAGTCTTCAGTGTCACATGATCCTTCAGAAATCATTCTGATATGATGATTTGATGCTCTGATTATTATCAAAGTTGAAAACAGTTTTGCTTTTTGTGGAAAACCTTGATGTACCTTTTTTTTCCTCTCAGGATTCTCTGATGAATAGAGAGTTAAAAAAGAAAACAGCATTTATTTGAAGTATAAATCTTTTGCAATGTTATACATGTCTTTACTGTCACTTTTGATCAATGTAATTCAATTTAATCTGTCCTTGCTGAATAAAAGTATTAATTTCTTTAAAAAAAAAAGATCATACTGACCTCAGACTTTTGAAAGGTAGTGCACAGTAAATGTATAGTGCTATAAAATGAATGTGAATAGCATCGCTCACATTTGGTCTTGGAAGGATTAGGTGAGATTTCTGACTTTTTGACTGTGGGCTTTGGTGTCTTGGCAAATTACACTGTTGAGATCTCTTTTGAAACTCTACATGTTACAGAGGTCTTTTTCTCAGGAGTCAAATCTGATTCACGCGGTCATTCTCTATCGGAGAAACATTTGAGATACTGAAGAGATTTCACACTGATAACAAGATTTGTCCATTGTGTCCTCCTCCTTTCTGAAATGCTGCTTGGATTCGTGTTGACTCAGTGTGACAGTGGAAATTCCCCCAGCATTACCCGACAAGGTCTCGGCATCTGGCCAGCGCGGACCCACAGCGGTCCACTTGTTGAATAGGTCAGTCGGCCCTCAGGGAGCGAGGTGGATAAGAATAACTGAATGTCATTGAGGGCTTCGGCAGACTTAACTTAATTAGGGGACATTTTTAGATGAAAAGCCTGCTTCACAGCTGCTGCAGCCCTGCAGGTACATGCAACAGGGGGGCTCTGAGCTTCCATGTGCCTTTCCTTATTTAACTACTTCTTCCTGATATAATGCTGCTAAAAAGGCCACCTGGCATTCCCGCTAAATGATAGAAGCTCTCTGTAGGATTTGTGGGGTGACCTCCACAACCTGATGATATTAAAGGAAAGATGGGCTCAGATGGAGAGCTCTTTCAAGCTGAAGAAAGGTGAGCCAGAGGTGAATATCCACAGAGTCTTTTTTCATGTATATCTTTCAAGACAGTAGCTCTAGTATGCATTAGTCGTGGAATTCGTTGTTAAGCTCACCCGTATTAAGTTGCATAATCTTCTATGGTTAGTTTGCGCTGTCATCTCTTTATATTCTTGCATTCATAGAGACTGTAGAGCAAAGAATATCTCATAAAGCATATTGACAGCTGTAATAAGACCAACTGACCATCAATAGGATCATGCATTATAAGGCTATTTATAATTAATCATATTGTATTACGATATATATATATATATATATATATATATATATATATCACATCATATCATATCATATCATATCATATCATATCATATCATTGATGACGTATGCAGCCTTCAAATGAGACCTTCGACCTCTGAAGTGAGACGAAAATTCTGTCATTAATTACTCATCCTCATGTCATTCCACACCTGTTAGACCTTCGTTCATCTTCAGAACACAATTTAAGATATTTTTGATGAAATCCGAGAGGTATGTGACTCATCCATAGACAGCAACATAATCAACACTTTCAAGGTCCAGAAAGTACTAAAGACATCGTTAAAACAGTCGACGTGACTGCAGGGGTTCAACCTTAATGTTATGAAGTGACGAGAATACTTTTTGTGCACAAAAACAAAACAAAAACAATGATTTTATTCAACAATATCTTCTCTTCTGTGTCATTCTCATACGTTGTTTAAGTCCAGCGCTTCCAGGTTCTACGTCAGAGTGCTGACTCATTATTGGCCGGCTCCTGCATCAGCGTCACACGCATGTTGGTCACGTGATCACCTTCGGGCAATACTGAGCCGGCATTCGGACGTAAACTCGGGAAGCCTTCACTGTGCTTACTTCGTAATGATTAGTGTTGGGCAAGTTACTTTAAAAAATTTAATTAGTTATAGTTACTAGTTACTTCTCACAAATAGTAACTGAGTTACATCAATATAAAAGTAACTAATTACCAGGGAAAGTAACTATTGCCAAATCAAATATGTCAAATAACTTGGATGCCCCCAATATTAAATATGTCTAAAAATAAATTATTATTTGTTTAATGTTATGTTTTAAATTAATCTATTTGATTATGAAAAGTGAGCAACATGAGTAAGATAGGATATATCATAAGATGCACAATATATCGGGAGACATGGAGTGGGTCAGACATGATTTTGACCACTTCATTAAGTTTTGTTTTATAGAAAGCCTTTCTTTAAAGTGAATTTTGTTTAGTAAACATTGCATCTTAATTTTAATCAATGTTTCATCAACCAATTGCCTGGATTTAATAAATAAGAAGCAAATATAGCAGAAAATATAATCATGACAATATAATCATGCGCCGGCGCGATCACTTGCACGTGAACTGGAGCGCGTCTTACAGGCTAAATGATCCGAAACTCAGCAGCTGCTTGCCTCACAGACATGAGAAATATATCTATAGAAAGCTTGAAATGTCTACTTTTAAATGAAATAATTCGAAACGAAAAGAAATAGGTTACTCTCTGATTATGCAATCTGAATAAAATGTGCATTTTCTCTCTAAGAGTGTCCACGGAGATGATGAGATTCAGCAATGTCAACTTCATCTTTGCAGCCGACACGGATTCAGAAAACATTTGTTTATTAATAAACAATTAAAATGTCTACTTGCTGTTTTTGTCACATTCTTAATCATTACTTTTGCCGGTTCTTTATGGCAAGCTTTATACATGCGCTTGAGTGCTATATAGCCTATATTACGTAAACACTCATTATTATGGTTTATTCTCTCCAGTATTTAAGAAATCAAAATAATATAAATGTGATTAGTCTATTAGGCATTTTTTTTGTCAGTAACGGTAACAGCGTTGTAACGGGGGAAAAAGTAATTAGTTTAATTACTTTTTACTGAAAAAAGTAACGCCGTTATTAACGCCGTTTATTTATAACGCCGCTATTCCCATCACTGGTAAGGATAATGACAGGGAATAGAAGAGAAAAATAAGTCCATATTTTTGTTTTGATTTTATGCAAAAAAAAGTATTCTCGTCACTTCATAACATTAAGGTTGAACCACTGCCGTCACGTCGACTCTGCTCTGCAAGACTAGCCTACAGGAAACATTGAACCAGAATGTTGAGTAAGTAATCTCATTGGCTGCAGGATCAGCAGAGGCCAATCAGCTTGTGGTATGCGGTAATGCTTGCAGATTGCATGTAAAGGACCGGTCAGGCTGCGCCCTCTAGAGTTTCATGACTGAACTAGATATTTAACCCTCTTTAGCCACTTATACATGCAAAGTTGTGTCTGTGTAGTTGATTCTCGTACAGACCTGACACAAAACAACACATATGCTCATTGTCGTGACATTTTCCTCATACAGAAGCCTAATATACCAAATCTGATCTATTATTTATGCTGCTATTTAGTTCAGGAAATGCATAATTACTTTTTAATTGTAGCTAAGATGATGTGACCTGAGATGATTTTGGCATTTTTTCTGCCAAGCTAATGATGTTACTGCCATCTCTGCTCCTCGTAGCAGGCTGATCTTCAGCAGGGACTGATGGTTTACTCATGACTTCATCTGCAGCCGTATGAGATCCGCCTGCCTTTAGGCAGCTGATTAACTGATTGATGACATTAGGCGGTCGAGCTCGGGATAGATGCACACATCAATGAGAGAGCCGAAAAGTTTGGTTAGCTGACTCTTTTCTTCACACACTGCTGGGAATTCTTTCATGATGGGAGGATTTTCATAGCTCTGCATCTGTTTCTCTCCGATGTGTTGCTTGATGTTGTGCAGATTGTCTTCACTGTGTCTGTGGTTTTCCTTTGCTGGTGAACATTGGGATGTATCAATCTAGCTTCAGAAAAAAGACATGATGCTTTGCACTATCACACATCTCACTTAGTTTTGCCCTGGAATCTGCTGATTTCTGCTGAATTCTGCTGATATATATATATATATATAATATGTATTTGTTTTAACGCACTTATCTGAATAATAAAAGCAGTCAAATACCAAGTTCAGGTTTTAATGACAAAATCTGTAATTTTCTGTTGCTGTTTGGAGGTAGTAAAACACCTAAACCTTAAAAAGCCTTAAAAAGTCTGAATTGTGAGATAAGTCACAATTGCAAGGAAAAAAGTCGCAACTACCTTTTGTACTTGTGAGTTTATATCTGACAATTAGGGGTGTGATGATACACTCATGTCACAATTCGATACAAACCACGATATTTTAAGCCAAAAATAAAGAATTTTTTTAAATTATCAGCATATGTCTGAGAAGTAAACAAAAAATGTTCTGTAGATTAAAAATTTGGTATGGACTTGGGCCGGTAGACTTAAATGATTAGTCCACTTTCAAATAAAATTTTCAGTCATTTAAAAAAAAAAAACAAATGTATATGCTTTATAAACACAAATGATCGTCTTGCATGTGTTTCCGCTTTCTGTATTCTTCTAAAAGCTTACGCTGTATGTCCTACACCTTCCCTATTCAACTTACGGAACGAACGCGGCGCCAGTTCCATTTTTAGTATAATAGGTATATTATAGGGAAGAGTTTTAGTATAATAGGGAAGGTGTAGGACATACAGCGTAAGCTTTTAGAAGAATACGGAAAGCGGAAGCACGTGCAAGGTGATCATTTGTGTTTATAAAGCATATACAGTTGTATTTTTTTTAGAAAATGGCCGATCGTTTTGCTAGATAAGACCCTTATTCCTCGTCTGGTATCGTTTAAAGCTCTTTGAAGCTGCACTGAAACTGTCATTTTGACCTTCAACCTTTTGGAGGCCATTGAAGTCCACTATAAGGACAATAATCCTGGAATGTTTTCATCAAAAACCTTCATTTCTTTTCGACTGACGAAAGAAAGACATGAACATCTTGGATGACATGGGGGTGAGTAAATTATCAGGAAATTTTATTTGAAAGTGAACTAATCCTTTAAATAGACTTGAACTTGGTCCTGGTCCCCAATGACAGTTAATCACAGTTCTAATTGCAAAGCTTGTCAAAATGACTATTCCCAAACTTTAAACGGTTAGTTCATCCAAAAATTATTATTTTTTTTTGTCTCCATTTACTTACATGTTGTTTTCACGCCAATCAAGCATTTGAACATCCATGTTTACTACAGTATGCGCGTCGTTGTAAATCTGTTTATCATATAAAGCCATCGTGTCTCTTCAGAAGACTTGGATTTGGATTAGAGCACTCGATTGATTATTTTTACGATGCCTTTATGACATTCTTTTAAAGGGGATGTCTAATGCTATTTCATGCATTCTGACTTATTTACAATGTTAAAGAGTTGGATTCTTATGCTAAACATGGCCAAAGTTTCAAAAAACGAGTTGGATGTGACAGAGTATTTCTGTGCCAAATACACTACTTCAGGGTTCGTATAAGTTTCAGATAGTTATTTTTGAGTATATCATATCGTTTACATACAGAAGAGGATTAGGGCCAAGCAATAATAAAAAAATAAAACCATCTTGAGATTAAAGTTGTTAAATTTAGAGAAAAAAGTCGTTAAATTATGAGAACAAATTCGTAATTTAACAAATTTGTTCTCATAATTTAATGACTTTTTTCTCATAATTTAATGACTTTATTCTCAACATTTTATCTTGACTTTTTTCTCAAAATTAAACAACATTTTTCTCATAATTTAACTAATTTGTTCTCATAATTTCACGACTTTTTTCTCGTAATTTAATGACTTTATTCTCAACATTTTATCTCGTCTTTTGTCTTGAAATTTAACAAGTTTTTTTCTCGTAATTTAACGAGTTTATTCTCAACATTTTATCTCGACTTTTTTCTCGAAATTTAATGAGTTTTTTCTTGTAATTTAACGAGTTTATTCTCAACATTTTATCTCGACTTTTTTCTCGAAATTTAAAGATTTTTTTCTCGAAATTAAACAACTTTAATCTCGAGATGGTTTTATTTTTTTATTATTGCTTGGCCCTAATCCTCTTCCGTATTTACATCACCGTGCATATTAATATCGATATAACGATGCGTCGTCACACCCCACTCACAATTCTAGCTTTTCTCTCAAAATTGCATGTTATAAAGTACAAAGCGCAAGCTATAAACTCGCAATTGCGAAAACAAAAGACAGAATTGTGATAAATAAGTCGCAGTTATCTTTTTACCAAGTTTATATCTCACAATCCTGACTTTTTTCTCAGAATATAATATAAACATGCAATTGGAGGTTATAAAGTCAAATTCTGAGGAGAAACAAAAGACTGACTCGCAATTCCAACTTTATAACTCACAATTGAGAGTTCTGAGTCGCAATTACCTTTTTTATTTTTTATTTGGTGGTGGAAAAAGGCTTTCATATCTTCCTAAAAAATGGTTATTGAAATCAAAAATGCTACAAAAAGCACATCCAATTTGCGAGAACATGTACCATCCTAGAGCAAAACAGGCACTGTTTTTGGAAACAGCACCCCAAAATTAGTAAATAGGAAACAAGTATTGAAATTCATTCAGTAAATAAGATGCCAGAGCGGTGTTATTAATTCAGAATAATTCATGCTCAACAAGGGTGTGTAGTGTAACGTGTCTAGCACACATTATCCATCCCCTGCAGCTGCCGTTCGTCAGCTGTGACGGGCTTGTCGGATGTTGAAGTCTTCTCCTCCACACACTGCAGACTGTGGTCTGCACAAATGAAAGAGTGAGAGTGTATGTCCTGCAGCCAGGCAGTGGTTTCACCGAGCTCTCCACATAAAAGCTGTGGAACGTGTCCAGAGCACTTCATTACTGACAGGGACCTGGGTTCATTAACCTTACGGGACTTACACCTTGATTAGTTTCCCATCAGGTCTAGCTCACGGTAATGCAGCCTGATACATCTGCGGCACCGCTTGAATATGAGGTTTCCATGGTAACGCTGTGTGGATATAGGCTGGTGTCAGTGTAATTTGTGAACATTTTAACAGAAGTCTCCTAGTAGGCTCAGTGGTTTTAAAACTGGTTTTACTTCAGGATTCAGATTTTACATTAGACATCAAGTGGACACTATCTTATGTGTTTTGGTTGCATTAATGCTTTGTGTCTGCTTTGAAGCCTAATTTATGTTAATTATGATAGAGAAATTGAACTCTGTAACAGTCGCACACACACTCAGTTTTGGGTTAGAAGCGCAAAACAGCAATAGATATTTTTGTTATGCATGGATTTTATGTTCAGAGAATTAGGACAAAGAGCGTGCTGCTTTTGGCAGATTGTTTTCTCCTGCAGGTCCAATAAAAAAGATGGATAACAAATATACTGAATATATAACTTGGCATAATAAAGTGCAGCTATTTCCATTCCATTTCATTTGTCTCCTCAGCATTAACAGTTTTTGAACCCATGCTTTATCAAAATACATTTCAATTCAATTCACATTTATTTGTATAGCGCTTTTCACAATACATATCGTTTCAAAGCAGCTTTACAGAAAATACATGTGTCTGCATTCAAATTTAGAGTAATCTGTTAACAGAGGTGACTGTGTCCAAATTATGTCATTTCAGAAATGTACATATACAAATCACGCAGTTAGCTAACAATGTATTAATTTAAGCAATGTATTAATTTAAGGTAGAAAAGCTCATGGAAGTAATGAATACATGTAATTGGCTGAGAAGATATTTGCATTAACGAACAGTTGAACAGGTTTACTTTTTACTTTCTAAGTTTACTTGAAACTTAGCGAATGTTGTTCCAATGTTGTATACCACAAAACCGGTATGATTTGGACTTACACATTTTTTTTTTACCAAGATGTATTACTTTTCTGAACAACCCACAACATTAATGACATATTTAACTTCCAGAAAAACATATTTTCCCATCTCAGGCATCAAATCCCTATTATTATTGGTCATTATTTTAAGTTATGGACACTATGGAAGCTCTCTGAATATTATTATAAAATGTATTTGTGATAAAATCAACATTTTCCTATTAATCAGACGACCCTCAAAGTTACATAAAATCTCACACTTTTGCTATAAAGCCTGAAATGGGCACTTTTTGTGACAGAAACCTCATCATTTTTTATCAAAGGCTTAACTTGAAGAATTTGAACTAAAATCAGTATTCTTATGATTGAACATTTCAGACAGAATTAACTAACTTTAAATTACTTTTTCATAAACTTAAAAAAATAATAATAAAAATGTAGGTGTGACGGGGTTGAATGTGACGGGGTTGTGATTTTTTGCCCAAATTGTCCACTGCTCTAAATCTAGTGAATAAATGGAAAGCACATGGCATGCATGATATTAAGAAATCATGAATAATGTTGAAATAACAAAGATCATTTTCACAAGTAATAGTTTTCTGTCTTTAATTGATGTAACGGGGTTGAATCGTTAAGCTTGACAAACACAATTTCACAACATAATTTAGTCATAATTATTAAAGAAGGTGGTCACTTGCCTGTGTCTGCTCACAATGTTGTTCAGAAGACTTCTATGATGTCACTTCCTATTAATGATGTCACATAAGTATCAGTTCATTATTTTTATAGGGGAGAATGGTTTGTGTAACGGGGTTGAGGGGTTACTAAATAATGTGATTTTAATGAATAATCATGAGTTTACTTAGAAAAAAAAAACATTCCCAGCTAAAAAGCACAGATGGATATTTATGGAAATGACAGAATGAATGGATTTTTTCTCATTTTATTATTCATATCCCAAGTACATTTTCGTAGAAGGCCTTGAGCGACATGACAAAATGGTGGTGTCAACTGAAAAAAACAAAATAATTTCTAACATGAAGATAAAATGTATGTCATGTTTTTAAACATTATTAAAGGAGGCATTTCAATTCATACAAAAAGCTTTTAAAAATATATTTTGGTGACCCAATAGATAACATACACTAAAAAAGGTCAGAGGGACTCAAATCGTACCAGTTTCGTGGAATGACTCACTTGCTACTCACGAAATCCTGTCGTTGCCACTGTAACGATGGACAAAACATGATAAAAACTTAAAAGACGGCTCAGATGCACACCGTCATTCATCTTAAAATCATATGATTCGATTTGTGGACTTAGAGGCTTTAGCTGATGAATTAAACACTGTTCTCAAATTGTATGGTAGCTTTATATATGGTAAGACACTTAAATTTGTCATTATATTATTAACATTTTACCAAAATCAAGCTCAAATGGAGTTGCTATGTTTGTTGCCAGTGAATTTCAAACAGGGTTAATTCAAGTTGATTAGGTCACTTTTTCCTCTCAATGGCAAAAAGTGTCCCAATCAACCTGAAATCACCCTGCATGCTTTGTCCGTCATTAGAACGGCTTCATCTGAGCCAATAAGTACATCGCATTGCATTTTCATCAACAGGTTATAAAGATTATTCTAAGTGCTCAGTTTGGCCAAAATCTCATATTATAAAAGATGAAGTGCTTCACACAGGCCATTTAAGACAGTATTGGCTATAACTCGACAACAAATGCTAGACACTCTTCTTCACCCCTCAAATACATCATTAGTCTTAATATACTGTATATATAGAGAGAGAGAAGAGAGATCAGATGGACAGATTGCATGTTTAGGACTAGTAAACTACCTAAACCAACTTGTACATGCTTGTACATCAAGAAAACTATGAACAGTATAATATGTAAGTAATAATAATTGACGACAGGCAATGCGTAATGCGGCCTCGACGCAATTATTTCGCTTATACTACAGTTACCACACCTCAAGACACTGTTCCAATGTTGTATTTCAAGACATTTATCAGGTTTTTGTCCTTAAAACACTCTTGTGTGTGGGACTAATTTCTTACGCATCTCATCCCAAGCCTCTGTTGCTAATTCCAAAAAGTTTATCTACCTCAAGAACTGCAGTTTTGTGGCCAAAACCATGACAATAATTTGTCATTTTCATCTTATTGTTTACTATATTTATTTGCTTGGTCGATGTCGTTGTGGATTTTGTTTCTTATGCGGTTGTAGGCTATGGAAATAACTGAAATAATTTAGCGAAGTGATATGAAACTTTAATGCAGTCAAGACCTGCCTGGAACTACTTTAGCCGTGCGTTTCCCTGAAAATAATTGCACACCTTAGAACATTGGTCAACCAGTCAGATTTGATCATTCAACAGCCCTGTAGTATAAAAAAAAAAAGAAATAAAGTTCATTAGCAGAGGTGCATTTCTGTCAACATTTTTCCAGTTTTTTGGTGTATGGTGCTGTTTTTCCATGCCGGCCTATTATTGTCGTGTTGTGGATTTCTTATTCATCTGCCCTTGTGGTTGGCTGCTTCTGGGTTAATTAGATTAATTATAAAAATATTATATATTTTGTATTATCCAGGTTTAACACTGGTTCAGAATTGATAAGTTGCTGGATTATCAAGTTTTGTGTTGGTCTGGTGCATGTGGTCTTTATCTCATGTGTTTCAGTTTAGTCTTCATATTAGCCTTATGCAACTTTTGTTAGTCTTCTGAGACCCTTTTCAAATATGAAATAACAACCTCTCAAACCTCAATTACTGCTGTTGCCTCTAAGGGAGCAGTACAAGTATTGCAGTCTCACTATCAGTGGTTTCCAATTGATGAAACTTAACTCACTTCATTTCTTGTTTGTTATTGGGATGCTATGGCTTCTGGTAACTAGAATAGAAACTCTTAGTAAAAAAATTATTTAGACTTAAATTCGATTGGTGTATTTCACATTAATTCATAATGCATCCCTGTCACTTTAAGAGCATGATGAGTCATTATTATCTGTTGGGTTTGTATATGTTGTAGAAGTGTGTTGTTTCAGCAAGAAATCCAAGTTTTTCATTTTAAGTAGAGTATATTTTGGGTCTAACCCTTTTTTTGCAGAACGAGGTTTACCATCTAGACATGATTGTAGATCAGAGGGTTTCTGAGATTGATCTGTAACTGGTACAGATGCTGACTTCACTTGAGTCTAATCTGAACCGAAATCTTCAAGACATTTATCATCGGAGACTCTTAAGACAAATATAGCTTGAATGTTTTTTAGTCCATTTGTTTATGTCTATTTTCTCTCTCAATTGATCTTCTGCTTTCTTTTCGACATACACAGTTCCTCTCGCTCCTTCCTCTAACACTGCTTTTCCCCAACTCTGTGAAAAGCTTTTTAATCAGAACAAATGAATCTCTCATCATCTCGTTTATTTTTACTTGAGCTCTCTTTTACCTTCTTTCCAGCTAACAACTAGCTTCATGATCAAAGCTAATGTCAAGGAACATAATCATTTCCCCTGTTCCAGCCAAACAAAACCAGGTCATACCAGCTTAAGGTGGTCAGAGTCCTTCAAACCGCTTGGAAATATGGTTAATCAACTAAGTTGAGTCTCCTCTCCTTTAGCCAGAGTTTTAATCATGCAATTAATCCATCTGATCAACCATCTAAACCAACTTGGACCAGCTAATTACCATCTTAGACCATGATATTGTATATAGACAGACAAACTATTATTAATATGTGTAATATTGTGTCTTTTATATATTATACATGGTTTCTTGGTAGTCTAAGTTGTTTATTAGCTGGTACAAGTGGGTTTAGGTGATTTATCAGATCACCAAAGTGGTTTACCGGTCTCAAATCAGTCTATCTGGTCAACCAACTTGGACTAGCTAATGACCATTTAAGACGAGCTATACACCATATAAAACCAGCTATTGTATCTTCAGATGCTGGTTTTACTTGAATTTGACTGGACACTATTTGTAAGTATCTAGCAAGCATTACACATGTTTTTCCAGACAGATGTTCACCTTTGTCCCGTCTAAGAGCGAGAGAGCCCATCATTTCGTGCCTGTTTTATCTTATCTTGATCTGCTGTGCATCAGCCAGGTTTCTGACGTGCCTCTTGGCTTGCTCTATGATTAGTTATTAAGACCATTTTTCAAACTGAAAAGTCCACCCTGCTAAATAGCAAGAGTGTACAAATAATCTAGCCTGGGACGTGTCCCATCTGTGCTCATAGCCCTCCATGTATTTGGCAAAGAGAGACGGCAATAAATCAGGACAACCTGTTGTGAAGTTGTGAGAAACTGTGGCATCTTTAAGTGGATGTACAACTGATGGTCAGTTATACAAAAGAACTGGGGAATATATGGGCTCTGCTCCAAAACCTAGTGAGTTATCTACAGTCTACATAGACAACTGCCTTCTAAGGCAGCATTGTAAATGAAATGGCATCTTGTAAGTGACAAATTTGCATGATGCCAGCCTATGGTCTTCATTGGCTGCCCATGAACAATGACTACTTTTAACCACCTTCAAATTAGGGCGATATATCGCATGCGATTGTCACGCGCATCTTGTCAGTGAACTACAGCTCTGTCTATTAAATGCCGCTCCATTTGAAAGCAGGTGATGGCGATTTAGCGGTAATCAGGGAACCGGCTTTACTGACGAAATGCGTGTGACAATCGCATGCAATATATCGCCCAGCCCTACTTCAAATACTGTAGTTTTGCTGAGGCCTGGAAGATTTTGGTTTGTGTTGTCAACATGTTGAGAAGATGTAAATTCACTTTGAACGCTAGTGTTGTCAAAAGTACCGACTTCGGTACCTAGTCGGTACTGAAATTTAAAAAATGTGACGCTTTGAGCTCTGTTGAGTGGATTCGTAAACATCTCTGATTGGCCGTTGTTTTCACGGCTCATCGGATATGTCTGTGATAGGCTTCAATGATCAACGCTGTAAAAACGTTGTAAATAGTCATCAATTAATCTCTTCACTAAGCGCTTACACAGATACACACGGGAGCGTTTGAAAGCAGGCGTCTATCGCGGATCGTCCACTGTTAGACACCTGCTTTCAATTGCTCGCGCTCCCACTTTCAAAACGCTTTCAAATTCACTTCCGTGTGCTTTCAAATGCTCCCATGCGTTGATCATTGTAGCCAATCACAGGCATATCCGATGAGCGCGTCAACACAGTGGCCAATCAATGTTTACGAATCTGCTCAACAGCGCTCAAATTTCAGTACCGATAGGTACCGAAGTCGGTACTTTTGACAACACTATTGAACGCACTTCCAATGGATGAGGACTCACACTGGAATTGATACGGTTAAACCAACGCCAACATTACTGTTCGTATCACTGTGTATGCAAGTGCAGAGAAAGATCTGCAGCTGAAATTCAGAAATTGTAATGGACGTTTAATTTCCAAAACGTCAAGTCACCTTTATTTATATAGTGCTTTTTACAATGCAGATTGTGTCAAAGCAGCTTTACAGTGATAACTGGTGAATAATTTTGTCCAGCTTAAGTAAATTCAGTATTGATTCATTCAGTTGTAAAAATCAATAATTAGTTCATTTATCTATATATCAGCACTGGAGAAAACAGTGATGTCATTATCCAGCTCAGTTCAGTTCACATACAATGGTGTCAATGCAGGCTGATCAAAAACATTGTTGAATATCAAGTGTCCCCAACTAAGCAAGCCAAAGGCGACAGCGGCAAGGAACCCAAACTCCATCAGGTGACATCAGATGTCAAACAGTGATAAGAATGGAGAAAAAAAACCTTGGGAGAAACCAGGCTTACGCACAAAATGTGCTGTAAGAAGTAGACCAATCACAACAGACTGGGCCATCTGACCAATCAGAGCAGAGTCTACCAATTACAAGAGACTGGGCTATCTGGGCAAGTTTTAGTAATTTTAGCACTTCGACATAAACGTATTTCAACTGAAAACAATTTTTAGTTTTAGTTAACCATAACAGCACTGATCTAGAGCGTGCTTATAATCCCTTTAAAATTCTGCCTACATGGCAGCTCGTTCGGCTTTTGAACAGAGCCAGTCTAGGGCTGCACATTCAGATCAGGCAATGTGTGTTTAGTTTAGTTGGCAGTGACCGGACAGGAATCTAGGCTAAATATGGCATGCATCTGTATCTTTCATTAGATTTTGAACCATCAAATGGTTTTTGAAATCCAAGTTATAATAGTCACTTGAAGCATTTATATATATATATACACACTACCGTTCAAAAGTTTGGGATTGGCTTCTTTAAAAGAAGTTTCGTCTGCTCAACAAGGCTGCATTTATTAAATTAAAAATACAGTAAAATCAGTAATATTGTGAAATATTATTACAATTTAAAATAACTGTTTTCTATTTGAAAATATTTGAAAATGTAATTTATTCTTGTGTTGGCAAAGCTGAATTTTCAGCATAATTTCTCCAGTCTTCAGTGTCACATGATCCTTCAGAAATCATTCTAATATGATGATTTGCTGCTCAAGAAACATTTATTGTTTACAGATGTACAAAATATTTGTGTACAATATTGATGAATAGAAAGTTCAAAAGAACAGCATTTATTTGAAATCTAATCTTTTGTTACATTTTAAATGTCTTTACTGCCACTTTTGATCGATTTAATGCATCCTTGCTGAAAAAAAAATATTAATTTCTTTAAATTCTTCTCCAAAAAATAAAAATAAAAATTCTTACTGACCCCAAACTTTTGAAAGGTAGTGTATAATGTTACAAAAGCTTTGTATTTCAGATAAATGCTGTTCTTTTGAACTTTCTATTCATCAAGGAATCCTGAAAAAAAAAAACTGTATACAACTGTTTTTAACAAATCATTATATTAGAATGATTTCTGAAGGATCATGTGACACTCAAGACTGGAGAAATGATGCTGAAAATTCAGCTTTTCCAACACAGAAATAAATTACATTTTATATTATATTCCAATAGAAATTTTAAATTGTAATAATATTTCACAATATTACTGTTTTTACTGTATTTTTAATTAAATAAATGCAATCTTGGTGAGCAGACGAAACTTCTTTTAAAAATATTAAAAGTCTTACCGATCCCAAACTTTTGAACGGTAGTATATATTGCATAGTTTGAATGTGGCCGAACTATGGTTTGTTTTGACAGTTTTGCTGGGTTCTCTACTTGAATGAAAGAAAAAATAAATAAATAAAAATAAAATAAAATAAAATACCTGCTATGCTACTAACTTTAATGATATTTAAGAGGTGGTATTTCAGGTATATACAACCACATCCTTACTGGTTTTCCTGGTTAGTTCTGGTTTTATGCTGATCTATCTGGTATAGTCATTTCTCCATGAAGAAAACTGTAACAGTCTAGTATTTGAACAGGTTTTATAGACTGAAAATCGTGCTGATTCTTAAATCTGAAACATTTCACATTGCAAACCAAATCTGAGCATTAGCAGCGATCCGTTCCACCCATAGGGAGGTGTACAGCAGGACATATTGGGATAGAGCACTGTGGTCCTCTCATTTCTCAGTTCCCAGACCTGACAGTCGTCAGGGTTCAGCGGTTGCTGCGCAAGCTGATACGGCTGTAATACGTTCTGCTGAAATTTCCAGTTGTGTTGTATTTCCTGATTCGGGGAGATTTACAAGCAGAGCCCTGCACATCTGTATTAGTGTGCTGTTAAGAGCTGGGGCTGGAAGAGAAGGACTGCGGCTCTTCTCCAACACACACACTGTTGGCTCTGCCTCTGTTCTCCTGACTTCTTGTTCACTTATGGTTCACTTACGAACTTGTCATTCTTCCTGTTTCGGTGAAGCGTGTATATCTGTAACGAATGTAACTTAAGAGGTTTTATATCTTGCTAGAATTAAAATGCCATGGATCATGTGGAAAGGTTATGGCACACGGTGAATACACTGAATGAGAGCACATGATTTTGCTCAATCGCAGTCCATTTACATCTGAAAAACAGAAGTTTACACAATTCATTTGTGTTGGGACTTCTTGAATAATTTCCATTAGTGTTAACGTAGCATTACTGAAACTGGGCAGATGATTTGTAGTTCCCAGCATGGATGGGGAGAGTAAATGTTGAAATTAGGTGCTATTTTATGTGTTTTTGAGCAAGCTGAGAAAAGAGGGAGAGCTGTTGGAGTTTAATGCTTTGTTATGTTGGGATTTAGAGGAGTTTGTTACGTTGGAGTTTTGGCGGTTAACGTTGTGAAGAGTAGAGCTTGATTGTGCAAAATGCCTGTAGGTGGCGATATGCAGTCAGATTGTACAGTAAATCAGCATTAGTCAAAAGAACAGGCAGGCTTGTTTTTGTTGTTTTACTCAAAAAGCAATTCATGATCAAGCAAAGCAGAATATTTCACCTAATCTTTTTACCATGTGCTTCCCACTAAAGACAAGTAATGATATGAGACAAGTAAACACAGTAATTTAAAAAGAACAAATTGCACAAATTAGCAATTGCACAAATAAATACAACTGAACAAAGGTGCAATTGAAATAAACAGTGTTTTAAGATTTTCACATATTCAGGTAACAGAAACTGAAATCAAATGTAAAATAACACTGCACTTTATGAATAAAATATACATTACAAATATAGTTACAAAAGTTATTCAGTCAAGATCAGCAAGTGAGTTTTCTTTGTCTTTAGTTGTTTGGTTAACGTTATTATAGATACGGCAGCAGGAATATTAGGCTGCTGTCACTTTAAGAGCTGCACTGATCCAATACACTGTTACACATGTGTTGTCTTTGTCAACTGTTATGTTCACTTGAGACAAAACCGACTTTGTTGACAAGGTTTTGACATATTTTTGTGTGTATTTGTCCTTTCAAGTGCAAAAAGAAGTGGAAGAGAACTCAGTATAGCGCACTATTCAGTATGAGAGGCGGCTTTCTGTATGCACCTCTACCTATAATGCCTCTTTTACAAGATGTAATATAAGTCTCTGGTGTCCCCAGAATGTGACTGTGAAGTTTCAGCTCAAAATACTCCACAGATCATTTATTATAGCTTGTCAAATTTGGATGTGAGCCGTTTTATATGTGTGTCCCTTTAAATGCAAATGAGAATGCTCCCTGCCTGCTTTCCAAAAGAGGGTCAGAGGGTCGCGTTTCGGTTGCTCAACAACAACAAAGCTGGAGAATCTCACGCAGCCAAAATGAGGATTGTCAGTAACGGTGTTCAGCCTTACATTGTTCAAACCGGAGTCGACACTGATGGAGAGACTCAGGAAGAAGTTACAACTTTCAGAATGAAACTGGACGTTTCTGAATGGTTAGTGGATAAATTTATGTAGTTGCTGTGGAATTGATCAACTCATCAACTAGCATGTGCCGTCATGTTCATCTTTTGTGTTGAATTGACCCTCATTTGTGAAGCAGTCCGGTGTAAAATGACGGCATGACAACAACACTCTACTACAACAACTCTTCCTCTTCTCTAAAGCAGCCCAACATGGCCTCGCCCCCTTTGTTGTGTGTTCTCAGGGGCAGGTTTTGGGGTTTGTGATGTCACTAACCCGGGAAGAAGTTCGTTGTAGTCCCTACCAGCCTTTTTATGCTCAAACAGCAACATTACACACTAACTAAAGTTAAAAAAGTGAAATCATAATTAACCACCCCTTTACGAAAATCATTTTACAGTGTGTCTGCAGTTGAACTAAGTCTGTTGTTGCTTTGCTTGCTTTACTAAATACTGGTAATAACTGCAGTGCTGATATATTTTCTCTGCTATATTTAATATTTAATCATATTTGATTAATGGTATTTGCTGTGTATTCTTTCCACATGCCAGCATATAAGTAGATGACTGTGTATGTTTGACACTTGGTTGTTCAAGGACTATTTGAGGTATTTTAGCAATTGAAGAGTGTTTGTTATTTCTCATGTCTGTTGAAGAAGTCATTGGACTCGTTGGAAGTATCTGTTTGTGTATAGAGCCTCAAAATGATTAGCACCAGCGATACTGTCAAGTACTGTATGTTTTCACGAAGACTAAGTTGTTGATATATATTCAAAACGCAGATGTCCTTGTCTGAAGTGTGTGTAAACCTTAGATTTTGGATAAATAGGAAATGATGGTTTAATGTTTAAGACACGAAGAGAAAACAATTGAATTGCACATCAAACAGAACGTCCACTCACTCTGACAGCATGTTAACATACTTTATTTATGATATCAGTTCCTCTTCATGCTAGGTGCTGGAAAGTCTCTAATGCAGGAAAGATGTTCTGGTCTAGTTCAACCGTGGTAACGATGAGCCAGCTTTCATCGTATTCTGTGTATTCTCAAAACCACCTCCTCTTTAGACAGACTCCTTCTAAATTCTTGACACATGTATTTGGTTGTGCTAGCAACCCTTAATTTTCCCCTCAAAACCCACATGCAAGCCTGGGCAGCATCGAGCATCGTCTTGTGTCAGTGTTATCTTCCATTCAGTGATTGCTTGGTTATTCCCTGTGGTATGTCTTGTATATCTGTAGTGAAGCCTTTGTGGAGAGTGGAATGAATCATGACTTCTCTTAAATATAAAGGGGTTTGAAGCTCGAGGCCATAGTTAAGAAGTTACTATGATGCCATAGGAGAACATCATATATATATATATATATATATATATATATATATATATAATCAGTTTATATGATGACATTACCAACAGATTCTCACAAGGAAATGCCATTTAAGCAACTTCTCTCATGAACCACTAAAATTCCAAGTATTGAGTATTAAGCAAGTATTTTAAGCATTTTATTTTAAATTTAAAACTTACATCTTTTACTTAACATCATATTTCTACTTTAATGTTGCAACTTTATTCCTAAAGTTTTGTCTTTATTCTCAAAACTGACTTTTTGAACTTCTTGAAGAAGTCCTATTATGAGATTTTCAAAACCTTACATGACTTTATTCTTATCATGCTACAAATCTTTCTTTATTTTAGATTCTTTTATAAACATGGCACATAAATGCCATTCTCTACTAGCATTTCTGTCATATTAATTAACAAAAATATTTTAGCTGCATCTACTTTTATGTTTTGCATATTTCATGATTATATGAGAATATTCCCAGTCTTTAGAGGAATCCTTTGAGCTGAGGAATGTCATAAGAGCATGTTTTTGTGTCAAAACAAGTCAGTATAAGTCAACATATAAGTCAATATTTCTCTCATGAGATGGCAAAGTCATATGCCAGTGTCTTAAAGTGATAGTGCACCCAAAAATGTAAACTCTGTCATCAAATGTAGGGACATAAAAGGAGCTGTTTTGAGAAATAAGAAATATGTGTTCTGGAATTCATTGGACTCTAATGTTGTTATACAGGTTTGGAACAACATGATTAATGATGACAGAATGTTCATTTTTGAGTTGAATATCCATTTAGGTTCCATATGATGCCATAGAAGAACTAATTTGAGTTCTAGTGATGCCAAAGAACAGCGATTGAGACGTTAAACCTTCTTTCTTTTTCTCTTTATGATTTATGAATTATTTTTTCACTGCTAGGATGGATGTTTCTGTGTTTGTGAGACTCTTGAAGTTCCAGAGTTCCAGTTAATTTACGCCAATCAGCAACTTGCTTTTAATACCACAAAACCATATAGCCAACTCAAGAACCTAATAATGGTGTTCCTTGCTAAACTTAATGTGTTGCAAAGAACCATTGAAGAACCACTATTATAGAGCTTTCTTTCTTTTTCACAGTGTTGGGAAGACAGTCGTGAGAATATAAGTCAGTGTACTGAGAGTGTCTTTGAGGCCGAGCAGATGTTGTCAGGCAGTAACTTCCCCTTGACCAGATGCAGTTTTAGTTCCAAAGCCAACAGCATTACTAACAAAAAAGGGCTTATTGTCCCTTAGATCAGCCCCTGAGACTCAGCCAAAGACCATCCACCAGTGACTGTCTACTCCTTATTATCCTCATCAAAACTCAACTGTGATTGCCAACGAGCGTTGCTAGGGTGCAGCAACAAGCGCAGGGTAAAGCCTGAAGTCTCTTAAACAGTCTGTGTCCGTAAAAACAACTGTAGACTTGCTCCATTATTTTTCTTGGGGGGTGACCCAAGTTTGTTGAAGGAACCATGAACTTTGTGATGGCAGTCTACTATTAAAGGATTAGGTCACTTCAGAATTAAAATTTCCTGATAATTTAATTCCTGATAACCATGTCATCCAAAATGTTCATGTCATTCTTTCTTCTGTTGAAAAGAAATCTGTTTGAAAGAATGATTCAATGACTCATATGTTAAGACAAAATGCTTTGTTTCTGAATGAATCAGCCATTTGAATGAATCGGTTGAAACTCAATTACTCACTCATTAACAGTGACTTGCTGCCACCTACTGGTGGTTTTAAAGTATCTCTTCATTTTTTAAATCATTTCAAATATCATAATTAGTGCTGTCAACGTTAACGCGTTAATGCATACCATTATTTTTTTTCCAGTTTATTTTTAATTCATTTAATAGCGGTCTTAAATAACGTCTTAAATGAACTTAAAGAGTTGTGAGAAAATGAGATGCGCATCAGATCCTCGTCATGTTCAGCAGCAGCAGCTCTTAAAGTGACAGCAGCCTAATAAACCAGTTGCTGTGATGATGTCTGTCATTAATGTTAATCAAAGAACAAAGGGAACAGAGAAAATTACTCACTGCTCTTGACTAAAGAACTTTTGTAGCTTTAATAAGAATTAATCTATATTTAATTTACAATTTATACAGTGCAGACTGTTTGATAACTTTATTCAATTTCTGTATATGTCCTACCTGTTAGACAGGCCACAGGTAAATATGACATTTATTATGGGTTTATGTGAGGATTGTTCTAAGTTCACTTAAATTAAAAGTTGTTATATTTTTTGAAGCCTAATAAATGTTTAAAAAAAGAAGACGATAGCTTTCAATTACACTGTAATGTTGAATGGCTATAATTAATGTTTAAAATCAGGGGAAAAAAATAATTTTCATAGAGACATCAGTAGCAGTATTAGTATCAGTAATACTTGCCTTCATTCACAAAAAGATGCCATTAAACACGTATTTAAAATATACTGTCTTTAAGTAATTTCTACATTAATTTGAAGATTAATTGTGAAATTATTACATTATAAAATATATATAAAAAAATGTATAAACACGTATTTTTAATCACGATTAATCACAGAAAAAAATTGTGATTAATCTGGTTAATTTTTTAATTGATTGACAGCACTAATCGTAATATGTTTAAAATATCAAAACGTTATTTATGCATTTGTAACTGCAGGTTAAATATGTCCCATCTGATCTGCATTAAACAGTCTGCGTAAATACATCTAAATGCCACTTCAGATGGAGCTCTGCAATTGCAAAGATGATTTCAAATACTGATTTCATTTGATTGGTAACAACCCTATTGTGTCTGATTATTCTAAATGAACTTATTGATTAAATGTAAGAATTTGACATGATGATGCATGCATTTAATTAGGTTAAAAAAGGCCTATATTCCCTATATTCACAATAAAGCCAAGCTTCTAAGCCTTAAAATGACACCTATATTGTATTGGTTAAGCAAGTGGTTGTTAAAGGGTTAGTTCACCCAAAAATGAAATTTCTGTCATTAATTACTTACCCTCATGTCGTTAAGACCTTCATTCATCTTCGGAACGCAATTTAAGATATTTTTACAAAAGACATTTAAAACAGTTCATGTGACTACAGTGGTTCAACCTTAATGTTATGAAGCAACAAGAATACTTTTTGTGCTCCAAAAAAGCACAACTTTATTCAACATTATCTAGTGATGGGCGATTTCAAAACACTGCTTCATGATGCTTCGGAGCTTTATAAATCTTTTGTTTCGAATCAGTGGTTCGGAGCGTATATTAAACTGCCAAAGTCACGTGATTTCAGTAAACAAGGCTTCGCTACATCATAAGTGTTTTGAAATTTCAATGGTTCACCACTTGGGGGCGTGGCTTTGGCAGTGTTTCGCGATCCGAATCACTGATTTGAAACAAAAGATTCGTAAAGCTCCGAAACTTCATGAAGCAGTGTTTTGAAATCGCCCATCACTAGATGTCACTAGAAGGCTACTAAAGATGTATTTAAAACAGATCATGTGACTACAGTGGTTCAACCTTAATGTTATGAAGCAACAAGAATACTTTTTGTGCTCCAAAAAACAAAAATAATGACTTTATTCAACAATATCTAGTGATGGGCGATTTCAAAACACTGCTTCATGAAGCTTCGGAGCTTTACAAATCTTTTGTTTCGAATCAGTGGTTCGGAGCGTATATTAAACTGCCAAAGTCACGTGATTTCAGTAAACAAGGCTTCGCTACATCATAAGTGTTTCGAAATTTCAATGGTTCACCACTTGGGGGCGTGACTTTGGCAGTGTTTCACGATCCGAATCACTGATTTGAAACAAAAGATTCGTAAAGCTCCGAAACTTCATGAAGTAGTGTTTTGCAATTGCCCATCACTAGATGTCACTAGAAGGCTACTAAAGACGTATTTAAAACAGATCATGTGACTACAGTGGTTCAACCTTAATGTTATGAAGCGACGAGAATACTTTTAAATAATGACTTTTCAAAAATATCTAGTGATGGGCGATTTCAAAACACTACTCCGAAAGCTTTACGAATCTTTTGTTCGAATCAGTGGTGTGGAATGCCAAAGTCACGTGATTTCAGCAGTTTGGCAGTTTGACACACGATCCGAATCGCTGATTTGAAACAAAAGATTCGTAAAGCTCCGAAGCTTCATGAAGCAGTGTTTTGAAATCGCCCATCACTAGATATTGTTGAAAAGTCGTTATTTTGTTTTTCTGGCACACAAAAAGTATTCTCATGTGTAGAACGACATGAGGGTGAGTAATTAATGACATAATTTTCATTTTTGGGTGAACTAACCCTTTAAGATGTTGGTTAATGATTAAGCGCTTAATTTAAATCGATCGATTATAGGTATTTATGCAAATTGTCATCCCTGGTGGGAACAATAGTAATAGTAATGCTTGTCAGTTCAGATGTAAACCTGTAGAACCTGATATGTCCCTTCTAATTGTACAATACAATAAACCTTAAAGATAGTAGTCACAGATCCAGGGTTTAATTCAAGAGGAACAACTTATGGTTATTTTATATACTGTATGTCATTTTAGATACAAACCAACTTTCACGTAACCTCTCAGAAATCACATTACCCAGAAATCTCTCTCCCCCTCGACGTCCCCCTGGCTTTAGCACCTAAGAGGAAAAATAACAGGCCTAATGTCCTTGCGCAGTGACTTCAGGATATCACATCACTAGGGAAATGTAGCCTAACTTTCTGCTTATATTTAATAAATGGCAACAAAGGCTGACGACATGTGCCAATTGAGGTCATATCATCGTTTGCTGCTGCTGTTGAGCTGTTTTTGGCTTAGATTTGCATAAAACTGGACTTTTGGCATTTAGAAACATGAAATGGAATGGGTGAGAAGCTAATGTATTTGGGCCATGGGGTAAAGGCAGCAGGGGACTGAAGGCGACCCTCCCAACACTGTGTTTTACTTTGCGGTACTGAGTCTGATTCTGGGTGACACATGATCATTTTTGGTTTTTAATATGGCAAGCATCACTACTATTGCATTAATACTTGGAGTTAAATATATGAATACATTTTTGCCTGTAACTTCAGATGAATTTGACCTCAAATCATGCATTTTTTTCAAGAGAGATGTGCTATTACTTTTTAGACTTGCGAATCCCATAGACTTACATTGAAGTAGGGACTTGTGCTGTATCTAGTTTGTGAATACTTAAGGCAGTAAATATCTTTATATACCCTCCACTAAGATGTATTATTATATATGTTGCTGCATGTTTGAATAAATCTACTAGTTTACATTATTATTTTTTTTGATTTAGTGCTTTTGGCACAGTTAAATGCATTATTCGCGTTGGTTATTAATAATCCAACAACTATTACCGATAATTAAGAAATGTTTAAGTCAAGTTATCTTAAAAAAGATTAATTGGCTTGATTGTAATAGTCATAAATCTTGTTCATTGTTTTCAAACTTCTTTGCAGGCATCGTTAGGTGTCAGGAAAAACAGTCTCATTAAGATTGCCTTGCACTAATTATGGCTGATTATCCTCCGACCTCTGTCATTAGCTCAGCGTTGAGAGCCTGACACGATGAAGGAGAGCGTGTGTTGGCCATTCATTGTTTTAATTCAGATGCTTTTCAGCACTGTGTGGTTTGGAGATCAGCCAAATGCTGCGATTTGCACTCTCTCCGACCCGATCCACCTTATTCAGGAACTGAGACGCACATAAAAGTGAACATTTATATACAAAGTAAAGATTCATTGCCATTTCCATACATTTAGGTTCTGTAATTATTCAAGAATGCATTGTGTCATTAGACTTTACTGAATGTCCAAAACGAAGAAATAAATGGCCACCACATGAAGTCATGTTTCAGATGATAAGTAACCATGCACATAGCAATATATATATATATATATATATATATATATATATCAGGCAAAACATTATGAGCACTGACAGGTAAAGTGAATAACACTGATTATCTCTTCATCACAGCACCTGTCAGTGGGTGGGATATATTAGGCAGCAAGTGAACATTTTGTCCTCAAAGCTGATGTGTTAGAAGCAGGAAGGATGGGCAAGCGTGAGGATTTGAGCGAGTTTGACAAGGACCAAATTGTGATGGCTAGACGACTGGATCAGAGCATCTCCAAAACTGCAGCTCTTGTGGGGTGTTCCCGGTCTGCAGTGGTCAATATCTATCAAAAGTGCTCCAAGGAAGGAACAGTGGTGAACCGGCAACAGGGTCATGGGCGGCCGAGGTGAGGAGCGAAGGCTGGTCCGTGTGGTCCGATCCAACAGACGAGCTACTGTAGCTCAAATTGCTCAAGAAGTTAAAGCTGGTTCTAATAGAAAGGTGTCAGAATACACAGTGCTTCAGTTTGTTGCGTATGGAGCTGCATAGCTGCAGACCAGTCAGGGTGCCCATGCTGACCCCTGTCCACCGCCGAAAGAGCCAACAGTGACACGTGAGCATCAGAACTGGACCACGGAGCAATGGAAGAAGGTGGCCTGGTCTGATGAATCACGTTTTCTTTTACATCACTTGGATGGCCGGGTGTGTGTGCGTCGCTTACCTGGGGAACACATGGCACCAGGATGCACTATGGGAAGAAGGCAAGCCGGCGGAGGCAGTGTGATGTTTTGGGCAATGTTCTGCTGGGAAACCTTGGGTCCTGCCATCCATGTGGATGTTACTTTGACACGTACCACCTACCTAAGCATTGCTGTAGACCATGTTCACCCTTTCATGGAGACGGTATTCCCTGGACTCTTTCAGCAGGATAATGCTCCTGACACAAAGCAAAAATGGTTCAGGTTTGAGGAGCACAACAACGAGTTTGAGGTGTTGACTTGGCCTCCAAATTCCCCAGATCTCAATCCAATCGAGCATCTGTGGGATGTGCTGAACAAACAAGTCCGATCCATGGAGGCTCCACCTCGCAACTTACAGGACTTAAAGGATCTGCTGCTAACATCTTGGTGCAGATACCACAGCACACCTTCAGGGGTCTAGAGGAGTCCGTGCCTTGATGGGTCAGGGCTGTTTTGGCAGCAAAAGGGGGACCAAAACAATATTAGGAAGGTGGTCATAATGTTATGCCTGATTATATATAACATTTAATGTTAATGTTGTTTTATTTGAATATAATTTAGTTTGTTTTTATACATGTAATTATATATTTAAAAGTTAAAAAGAAATGCTTTTATGTATTTGCATTTTATATGATATATCATTCATTCATTCATTCATTTTGCACTGGAAAGTGCACTTTTTTTCTAGGCTTTGAAAAATATTGTTCATAATGAATTTTCCAAGCGGCGAGTTTGGGGTAGATGGAGGCTTAGTTCGTTTTTCTCGCCAAATAATTCACGGCAGACTCATATTCATCTCATCTCGTTTACGTTTTTGCTCTCACTTCCAAAATTACATGAGGATTAATTAGCAGCATGGGAATTAGTATCACTAAACTCTTTCACAGCAGGCACAGGAAGGGCCAAACGCTGAGCAAATGTTTGGATCCGCGGGATTAATGATCGCTGGTGTGTTTAGCTTGATGTAGTACAATTGGTGTCTCTGGACTCTGGCAACTTTTCTCAAAGATAAATGGATTTGTTTTAAAAGTTGCTTGTATTTATGTATTCAGCTGCATATGATGTTTTCGCTCTCTCGCTGATGTTTTATGGCATGTTTTTCCTCATATACGACTCTTCCAGCAGGAAAATGTCTTCAAACAACAAGTTCATGAGATCGCTTGGGGTGAAATTGATATTGACACAGTGCGCAGGTCACTTGGTCTATTCAGGACATTAAAACATCTGGTTCTGTGCTGTCCCTCTTACTTAACCCGTGTCACCACTTTCAAGTATAAATGGATCATTGACTAATGTAATACTCATATTTTAGGAATTTCTATAAACAGACAGTGAAGCACCAGCTGTTTGTGCGATTTAGTAGTCTCACTCAGTTTATTATTACTGTGACTACCCTTCTGAAGAGACTAGCATTATGTTGTGTTTTGACTGTCGGTCATAAAGAAATAAAATGGGTTTGTAGGGACAGTAGAGAGAGGACCTGATGGAAAGCAATGTATTTACTCATTTACACAGAAGAAAGGTACGAGATGTGAGCACAGTTGTATATAGTGTGGTCTGTGATTGCTAACAATATGCAGTCAATAATTTCATTATTTCTATGCACAATTACGGTTGCAAAAACGCAACATTATTCATCTCTCATTTCTCGTTCCACTTGCTCTGCTGTCAATCCCACAATTCCCATTGCGAGCCTGCTGCTCATCAAGCCTCCTACAGCATATAGCAGTGATTCCCATCTGGTTTTGCTTCAGGAAACATACGGTACCAAATGTTTTTTCTAACAAAACTGACCTTAAAATGAAACACTGGTAATCCACGCATGAGGCACTTTGCCAAAACAGATGCAAAATGAAAACGGAAGCATTTTAGCCTCCCTTATACAATTTTTTTCTCTGTAGTTGGCTATAGAGTTAATTAAATGTTGTTGTTTGCATTTAGCACTGTTTCTTTCTGTGGTCAGCAGCCAACCAGAAACAGATCTGACCCATTTTTAAGTCATAACTGACCATTTCAGAACCACTACCACAGGGAATGAATTATAAACGGGCGTTCAGCTCAGCTCACTCCACATCAGTGCACACCAAGGGTAAGAACTTTACTTTTAATGTGTCAAACATTTGAACATGCTGATATATTCCATCTTTTGGATCCAGGTCCAAGCCGTGACTTTTGTATTCCTCATTTGAAACACTGAACTTGAAATCTGAATGTACGTGAATGAGCTCTATATTAGAGAGCAGATGAAGCTAGCACACACTTGCCAATGTAAATATTGAACCTGCAAGATGTTTTCCATTGGGTGCCTTTGAGCCAAGCAAGGAATCTCAAAGATGAGTTTAATAAGGTGCTTTCACTGAATGGTAATGGTGATGGAAAGCATGCAGTTTTATTCACCGGAACTAATCAGCTAGCGGTTTCCTTTGTTTCACAATTTCCTACTATTTCTGTACATTATATAAGTATAATTGCTCGTCAGAGTTTGCTGACATATAATCAGCCGTTGAATTGGTGCTACTTTGAACCCATATATATATATACTGTATGTGTGTGTATATATATATACACACCAATTAGGCATAACATTATGACCACCTTCCTAATATTGTTTTGGTCCCCCTTTTGCTGCCAAAACAGTCCTGACCCGTCGAGGCATGAACTCCTCTAGACCCCTGAAGGTGTGCTGTGGTATCTGACACCAAGATGTTAGCAGCAGATCCTTTAAGTCCTGTAAGTTGCGACTTGGGGCCTCCATGGATTGGACTTGTTTGTTCAGCACATCCCACAGATGCTCCATTGGACTGAGATCTGGGGAATTTGGTTGTGCTCCTCAAACCATTCTTGAACCATTTTTGCTTTGTGGCAGGAGCATTATCCTGCTGAAAGAGGGTACAGCCACCAGGGAATACCATTTCCATGAAAGGGTGTACATGGTCTGCAACAATGCTTAGGTAGGTGGTACGTGTCAAAGTAACATCCTCATGGATGGCAGGACCCAAGGTTTCCCAGCAGAACATTGAACAAAGCATCACACTGTTCCCTGATGCACACGCACCCAGCCATCCACGTGATGTAAAAGAAAACGTGATTCATCAGACCAGGCCACCTTCTTCCATTGCTCCGTGGTCCAGTTCTGATGCTCACGTGTCCACTGTTGGCTCTTTCGGCGGTGGACAGGGGTCAGCATGGGCACCCTGACTTGTCTGCAGCTCCATGCGCAACAAACTGTGATGCACTGTGTATTCTGACACCTTTCTATCAGAACCAGCATTAACTTCTTGAGCAATTTGAGCTACAGTAGCTCGTCTGTTGGATCGGACCACTTGGGCCAACCTTCCCCCGTGCATCAATTTCATCTTTCTGTGTGCGTGCTTCGGGTGTGCGTGCTCAGAAAACCTTATATCAGATATATAGCTTTAAAATGCATGCAAATAATAACTTTCATGATGATGAAGAACTGAAACGTCACATGAGTGTGCCCACGATAGAGATGATAATCAGAACTAAACAGTATCTGAGGCAGTTAGTATCTGAGGCACGAGCTGTAGGCTCCGCCCTCTTCTGGGGCCGGGAGCAGCAGCTCATTTGCATTTAAAGACACATGCACGAAAACAGCATGTTTTTCCTTCCACTCAAAAATGGGTATTTACAACATGCTATAATAAATGATCTGTGGGGTATTTTGAGCTGAAACTTCACAGACACATTCTGGAGACACCAGAGACTTATATTACATCTTGTAAAAAGGGGTAAAAATGTTTAATAATATATTATATTAGCCTTTCCCTGGAAAAAAAAGTGGTAAAATGTCTAGCATTTTTTTCTAGCTTGTTCCGTTATCGTGCTTTTTTGACATTTTTGAAGGATGTCATTGAATAACAAGAGCTGTGAAAGGATCCTTCAGAAATTTCTCAGCACGAAAGCAACATGAGGGTGAATAAAAGCCTTTTTTATGTCAGAATAGACTGTGTGTGGTGTTCGTTTACACTTCCGTTATGAATTAATAAGCTCTTAAGTAACAGAAAAGTGTTTTTTATTACCTAGTATTACCTTGTTCTGCTACCTTGCTAAAGATGAGTGAAGTTGCATTCGGGTGAAACGTTATAACTCAAATGTGGTCATGCAGATGTGCTTTTCAGCGATGGTAAGAACATTTAATGTCTATGAACTGTGAATTTTTAGCTTTATTTATATCTGCCATCTTGAGTTGGCGCTAGATGTCTCGGTGCAATCTTCTATATGAGAGAGGGGTTGTGTTGGATCTGACGGAGCTCGTCTTGTGTTTTCTCATATGTGAGTGTGTGGTTGTAAGCGATATCCTAGAGGGAATGTCGGGAGGGAGAGAAGAATGAGGTTTTTCTTGTTTAGCTTTTTCATCACACTGATCTTGTCTATGATAAAGAGTTATTAGTTTGGAAGCCCTTCCAGCTTTATTTAACCTTGCGTTGGATAGGAAGAAATCGTTTAATCAAAACAGGCCTCCCAGTCTGAATGGTTTGATGAGCATATTTGGAGCATTATCCAGATTCTTGTCGACTAAGAAGCAGAGAAGTTTTCGCATTTTTAGCATTTCGTTACAGCAGGGGTCGACTTTTTTGGCGTCCAGGCTTGATTTGGCACTATGATTGGTTTATATATTTTTCACATTATGATGAATGCAGATTTCTGTGGTTTTTATGCCTCAGTGATATCCACAGGACAGTTAGCACCTGCTAATGCTAGCCATTAACTCTGCAGGAATTTCACGTCGCATTTGAATTCTTTCCTTTAGCGAATGCGTCACGGCTGTCATGGATCGCAAAAGATCGCCAAATAGGTCAGAAGAATTCATCTAATCTGTAAATCTTGATTTCTCTGACCTCAATTCCCCTAGCTGTCATGGATCATGCTAATTAGCTTCATGGTGAGACTCAGGCGGTCAGTCCTTTTAGAGAAGATATAAATTGCACCATTAGGACGTCTTATTATGATCCTAATGAGAATTCCGGATTTTGCCTGAAGTGAGAGTTGTGAAATCAAGAGGGGAAAAAGAAAGCATTTAGATTCGCATTCGGCCAGTCTTTCAATCATTTTTTATTTTATTTGGTTATTAAAATCTACAATCAACACTTAGATTTTAGTTTACTTAGAATTGTTTTGTAAGACAGGGATATATACCTTTTTTTGCATAAATTGTCCTGCACTGTTTATTCTATGGACATGAATGATTATTCAAATCATATGACTTGTTGAGGTGTACTATTACTTTTCCTCGTGAACACATTTGCAGTTTTTGCCTAGCTGACAGTAAAACTGGTGGAAAAATCACACATATTTACCCAGGAATATCATGCTCTTTTGATTTAACCACCTAGAAACCACCCTGGCAGCCACATACCATCATGCTAAGAACTTCTCAGAACACCTTCATAACTACATAGAAATGATCTGGAAACCACCCAGAACACACTAACTTTGTGGTGGTGAGTTTTACACAGGCATGCACCACCAGAAAATGTGAAAATCTTGTATAATTTACATTTATGCATTAGGTAGATGCTGTTATCCAAACTTATGTTGCATTTAGTACATTGCATTCCTAGAAATCAAACCCATGATTAGCACCATATTCTGCTGTTTGAGCTTTTGAGCTTTTGAGATTTTGAGATTTGACAGTGTGTTTACCATTAAAGGTGCAGTAAGCAATTTCTGAAAAACGCTGCTGAAAGTGGATTGGACCGAGCACCACAACAAACTTGTTGTGACTCACGATGGGGGAGGAGAGAGAGTGAGCCAATCAGCAGTAGGGGGGTGTGTCCACTCATGATGTGGGAGGAGAGAGAGTGAGCCAATCAGCAGTAGGGGGGTGTGTCCACTCATGATGTGGGAGGAGAGAGAGTGGACCAGTCAGCAGTAAGGGGGTGTGTCCACTCATGATGGGGGAGGAGAGAGAGTGGACCAGTCAGCAGTAAGGGGGTGTGTCCACTCATGATGGGGGAGGAGAGAGAGTGGACCAGTCAGCAGTAAGGGGGTGTGTCCACTCATGATGGGGGAGGAGAGAGAGTGAGCCAATCAGCAGTAAGGGGGTGTGTCCACTCATGATGTGGGAGGAGAGAGAGTGAGCCAGTTAGCAGTAAGGGGGTGTGTCCACTCATGATGGGGGAGGAGAGAGTAAGCCAATCAGCAGTAAGGGGGTGTGTCCACTCATGATGGGGGAAGAGAGAGAGTGAGCAAATCAGCAGTAGGGGGGTGTGTCCACTGATGATGGGGGAGGAGAGAGAGAGAGCCAGTCAGCAGTAAGGGGGTGTGTCCACTTGTGATGGGGGAGGAGAGAGAGTGAGCCAATCAGCAGTAGGGGGGTGTGTCCACTGATGATGGGGGAGGAGAGAGAGAGCCAGTCAGCAGTAAGGGGGTGTGTCCACTTGTGATGGGGGAGGAGAGAGAGTGAGCCAATCAGCAGTAAGGGGTGTGTCCACTCATGATGGGGAAGGAAAGAGAGAGAGCCAGTCAGCAGTAAGGGGGTGTGTCCACTCATGATGGGGGGGGAGAGAGAGTGAGCAAATCAGCAGTAGGGGGGTGTGTCCACTGATGATGGGGGAGGAGAGTGAGTGAGCCAGTCAGCAGTAGGGGTGTGTGTCCACTGATGATGGGGGAGGAGGGAGAGTGAGCCATTCAGCAGTAGGGGGTGTGTCTACTCATGACGGGGAAGGAGAGAGTAAGCCAATCAGCAGTAGGGGGGTGTGTCCACTGATGATGGGGGATGAGAGTGAGTGAGCCAGTCAGCAGTAGGGGGCGTGTCCACTCATGATGGGGAGGAGAAAGAGTGAGCCAGTGAGCAGTAAGGGTGTGTGTCCATTCATGATAGGGAGGAGAGAGAGTGAAGAAAGACTGTAGAAAGAGACATGGCTAACACCGTGTCCTAACCAGACGCGCCCCGACGCCGCGACACGCAATAAAAGGTATATTTTCCATGTTAATCTGAGTTTTTGTCCTAACCAGCCAGCTGAAACAGCAACACAAAGTATGACAAAGATAATCTCAGGTACTGTTTATGTGCTTTATTTAATGTTAAAAGCATCTAATCTGAGTTTGAATATCATTCTGTGTTCCCAGCTTTTTAGCTGTAATGAAAACAACACTGGCTAATTCACCTGTGAGTAACATTGGTTAGTGTGTGTTGCTGGTGACTAACTAAGAACTCTTGCTTGTATATACACGTGTATTGAATGACCTTGTCATTCGTTCATCAGCTTCACTTTATTTTTTGTGAATCATTATTTTGCTTTGCTTCAGCTTTGATGAGACATCCACTCTTGCATTGCATGCTTGTACACTTTGGGGGCGGAGCAATGAAGGGAGTGGTGTGTTCGTTTGGGTTGATTTCAAATATCAACAGTGTTTCTCAGAAATCGCTTACTGCACCTTTAAATGTATTTTGTAGAGAGTGCTTGACTCTTCAGTAATGTTACATATGAAGTATGTTATGGTTTGCTGCTCTATGGAGCGTAACTGTCTAGGTGTAGGCCCAATTCCATATTAATCAGTCAATTAATATTAAGAGCTGAGGTGAGCTAATTTTAGGTCCTGTTGATAGCATGTGCTCTCCTAGGCACTGACATAGTGTTGCATTAATGTGCCAGGTCTTCGATGAAGAGTCCTATTTTGTGGTTTTGCTCTCACCTTAATGAAAACATGAGACGCCCTTCGCCAAACCAAAACTATGTCTCATATGTGCTGTTTGGTCCAAAGCCCTCAACTAAAGAACGTACTACTGTAGCAGATAAAGTTCTTCTTGCATGTGTGAAGTGCTAAAAAAAAGGGTCATTTTGTTTCTTCTAATGTGTATAACGATCATTATTAATGTACGCATCAACAGACGCGAAACAAAACAAAACAAAAAGAACGTTGAGATGAACCGATTTCATTTCTAGTCCAACATGAAGCTTGTTTGTGTTTCGCTGCTCAGAGAAACATTGTAAAATTGTAAGGCAGCATCTTTCACTGGGAAGATGATACCATAATGCATTGCATTGATGAAATAAAATGAAGTTAAAGACCCCCTGTGGTGAAAATGAACTTTTTAATGTTGTTTATGTCTATCTGGTGTTTTTAATATACTTTAAGATAAACCATGTGTAAATTCATCAGTCAACACCATTGCTGAGTATTTTCTCTTTAAAACTGCCGTGAACCAAAGACAGTCTCAAACCCGCGGTTTGAAATCACCAGTGTTTCTTACATCACAAACTACCTTGTAACCAATCACGTCAACGTGTGGGCAAGCTTCAGCACATCATTAACTATGACCGCTCTGAAGCAGGGGAGTCTCCAGAGAACCCAGGTTATCCCGGTATATTTTTCTGTTGATATGAACAAGCGTGTAGCAATACAGCGGGTGTGTATATATTAGGTTTTTATGATGTCTTTCTCCACTGACGTTCAGAGTTGTTAAAGCGGATGCTTTAAGGATGCTGATTTTCAGAAGTCAGCTGTCTGACTCTGAGATGGCGAATGGGAGCAAGGTTTGTGTAACATTAGCAACACATTATTAGCTGTTTGATAACGTAGACAAGCTGATCATATTAATTACCGTTATGTGTCCGATGTTGTAAAGAGCGATACCATTGTGTAACGTTTACCTTGTTGACCGAGTGGATCTCTGAGCTGGTGTGAGTGAGTGGAGGCGGGGCTCATTAGCATATTCTTAGATCCACATATACTAAATGAAGCAATGGTGTAGAGTTACATGCAAGCTATTTTAAGGCGTGAAGAATCTTTTTCACAGGAAAAAACTTGTAAATATGTCATTTTGGTGATCATAGATGATTTTTGAGGGATAGAATTATTGACTACAGGAGGACTTTAATCATTTAATAAAAGTTTTAAAGTAACAGTGCCCTATCAAACGTAACAAAGTTTCGTAGTTCAGGAAGAAAGAGGCGGGAACCAGCAAAACTCTTTCCCCACCGTTGATGGAATTTTCCAGCTTTCCATGTTTTCACTGTTATATTGTAGGGGGCGCTATTACACATCTTCTGAAAGAGTACAGAACAGAAGAAGGAGCAGAAACAAGCAATAAAAGCATTGCTTATGCATGTTGTAGTCTCTGAAAAAAATGATTTTCTCAGCTTTTTGTTCAAAATGTTGCTTTTTTTATGAAATTTACCCAGATTCAAGTGTTGATAAAAAAGAATGCATGAAGCTAGAATAAAAAAAATTGTTTGTTTGTTTGTTTGTTTGTTTGTTTAAAAGCAGAGGCTCTGTTATTTCTCTTGATATATTGCATGTTCTAGGTTATGTGAAATTTTTGTGAAAATAACCAAAAAACGCTGGCGGTGGCGGGAAACATTGAATTACTATTATTATACTTAATATGTACATTATATACTTATATTACTTAAAGTATTTATGTGCACCTTGTTTGTTTTTTCGCTTATTAAAGTGTTGTATTATTCTAGTTGTATTATCTATTCAAATTAATTGCGAGTCGAGTCTCCAGTGCGTTTCATGTGTTGTTTTGTGGTTTCATGAGTAGAGTGTTCCAAATCAGTCACTTTATTTCAGTTAAATGCCTGTGTAGGCAGTAGGTGGCTCAGCAGCTCACTAGGTTTAGAACGAAGTCTTGGGAGTTAGTTTTATTTATTTATTTTACCTCTAGCATTGTTTTTCTCTCCATAACTCTGCTTGTCTGTCTTTCATCCTGTGTGTCTCTGTGTCTATCGCAATGAGATTGTGTAGCACCTCTACGGTCTCACTGCGATGCTGAGAACAGGCCGCCAGAGACATGCGGCGCGCAGGAGAACAGGATCAGTGTGTCTGCTATTTCTCATTTCAAGCATCTTGCGAGAAGAGGAAGCTGCAGACACCTTATCATTTTGCCTTTTCCCGTCAACAATACATCTGTAGCCAGTGCTGTTATTTTCTCACAAACCTCCATACCTCTTTTCTGCTTTTTCTGATTTACAGATTCATTATTTTGGTTAAGAAAAGATTTGATATATAAATAGCATTCAAAAGTGCTATGTTTTTTGTTTTGTTTTCGAAAGAAGTCTCTTTTTGATCATGAAGGCTGCTTTTAACTGATCAAAAATACAGTAAAAATAGTAATATTTTGAAGTATTATCACAACTTGAAGGAACTGTTTTTTATTTGAAAATATTTTAAAATTAAATGTATTCCTGTTATGCAAAGCCGAATTTTCAATGTTGGAAACAGTTGTGCTGCTTAATATTTTTTACTTTTTTCAGGATTCATTGATGAATTTTATTTAAAATAGAAATCTTTTGTAACAATATACACTACCGTTCAAAAGTTTGGGGTCAGTAAATCTTTTTCTTTCTTTTTTATTGAAAGAAATTAATACTTTTATTCAGCAAGGATGTGTTAAATTGATAAAAAGTGATAGTAAAGACTTGTATTGTTCGAAAAGATTTCTATTTTGAATAAATGCTGTTCATTTTAACTTTGTATTCATCAATGAACCCTGAAAAAAGTATCACAGGTTGTAACATTGATAATAAATCATCATATTAGAATGAATTTTGAAGGATCATGTGACACTGAAGACTGGAGTAATGATGCTGAAAATTCAGCTTTGATCACAAGAATAAATTACATTTTACAATATATTAAAATAGAAAACCATTATTTTAAATTGTAAAAATATTTCACAATATTACTGTTTTGATCAAATAAATGCATCCTTAATAAGTGCTTGTCACAGTGCATTCTGGGATTGTCTTATGCACAAAAGATACATCAAAAACTGCATTTGAATATGGTTAAATATGATATGACCTGACAAGGTTTTGGAAGAGAGTTATAGTGTCAAAAGCAGAAAAATGTATAATCAATTCAACTAGTTGATATTATAAACTTAACATAAAAATCCTGCACAGCTCTGGAAGAATTAAGTTGTAAATATCAAACACTGTGCGTTGCATTAGGAAAATTTCACGCTTTTGCTCAACACCTCTAAACATTTGGCTTTAATTTCTGTCCCTGCTGAAGATCAGACAGTGGCTGATTATGTTGAGAGTTTGGGGCCGTACATGCGTTGGCCATATGGCTCACTTCCCTGACAACTTTGATCTTCACATCACTAGCAGAACGCAATTGTGTTTGTCACAGCTTGTTAGAGTAACCAGCCTCTTGGATGAAATTGCAAGCAAACTTCTGAAAAAAGAAGAAAAAAAAAGCGGAAAGAACATTTTAGCAGGGTGACTTGGAAGAGTGTGTGTTTTGCGTCTGTTTGAGTGATATCATTCCCACAGATAAAGATTGTGATAACAGGGTTCGATTCACATTTAGCAGTTGTTTTTTTTTGTTTTTTTTTTTGAAAACTTTACATGTTTTGTAAGCACTTTTGTTCCTTAAATGGAAAGTTTATCCAAAAATGAACATCTGTGATTTACTGACTTGTCTGGTCCTCACATGAAGTTTCCGCATGGCTTCAGAAGACTCTATAGTGCATGTGTAAAATGGACCACTTTTATAGTACTTTCTTACTTTTGTTTTTATCTTGACAGCCCCTTGTCACATCTGCTTTGTTAGCAAAAAAAAAAAAAATAATAAAATAAAATAAACGCTGTTTTGACCTCCTTTTAGAGCTTGTCACACTGAGCTTATCTTTATAAACCTATGGGGCATGTTGTCACATTTCACTTCCATTCTTTCAGGGTAAATCAAGAAAAAAGTATACACAGTATAAATGAAACAAAACCACATAATTGTATTGGACATGTGAAATTAATGTGGGAAAAAATAAATACACTGAACCCCAAGTCAATTTACACAAACTGAGAAAGTCAAAAAGTGTTACTTTGTGCCCCGCTCTCCCCTAAAACATACACATATCTTGAGCTTGTGTTAACCACAGACCTTAATTCAGGCATTTAACCAAAAACTTAATCGTTCTGACTTCAAGTACAGTGTGAAATCATGACACATGATGAAAAACTAAGATAATTACTTTCCAAGTGTGAAGTATGAAAAGTATGAAACATCGAACAAGATGGATTAAAAAAGAGCTTGGTTTGCTGGTCTTAACTGGTCTTCCAACCTGCAGCAGTTTGCGGCTTTCATCTGTTTGTTTGGAGAAATTATTCTTAAATCAGCTAAAATCAGGGTAGGAGACCAGCTAGACCAGTTTTTCTCAACTGGTGGGTCACAAGACCGTTTTGAGTGAGTCGTGGAGTGTGCAGTCAAAGAAATGGCAACAAATGTAATCCTATGTTTTTCTGATGCAAGACTTTTATTTTGAAAGACGTGTGAAAGCTGTTGACTCTGAATTTGTTACGAAATAAAACATCTCTCACCTCAGAAAAACATAATTTCCCGTCCTGTCAGCCGTTATCTGTGTATGTAGGGTACAACGGGGCTAAAGCCGCCTTTGATTTTATTTTCCTCTAAACCACTAGATGGCATAAAAACTTGCCACAGCACTGTCCTAAATATCCGCTTTTCAAAATGCACGTGCAAATTTGAAGCAGTAACGCAAAGTTGATTCTGAGGTAGTTTGATGTAATATTTGATGTTTTTTAAAATGTTGTTGATTTAAGTAGCAAATGAGAATCTATTAAATTAATGTTTGTATTTTCAGACAAAGGTCTTCTTAATGATTTTTCAATAATGAAAGAATATGTAAAAGTATGTTATTTGGGGTAAAAAGTGCCGCTGATGTTGGGGCAAAAGACACAATAATTAACATGATAATGAGTAGCTGGCTGACTTTTCCATTTATTGACATGACATGGTTAGATTCAGATGGCAAATATCATATATCAAATTGGGTATCCATCTTAGAGATAATACCCATATTTAATGAAACAATCATATTTAAAAAAAAAAAAAAATAATTATATTATCATTTCATAATAAAATATCATTTATTGTTACTACTGTAAATCTATATTAAATATTATGGGATCTCCTTCAATGCTTTCAGAATCTTTACTTTTTAAAGTCATTTTGTTTCTGTATTTTTAAAATATATTTTATATCACATAGGCCTATTTTAATGACAGTATATTTATTGAACACAAATGAATTCTTTTATTTATCAAAATAAACAGACAATAGTACAAACTTTGCTAAAGTGATTCTTTTGAACAAGTATTAACCTAGTCATTATTAAAAACATATTATTTTAGCTAAAGTATTTGTATGAATACTGTGTGCCTTTTACCCCATGCTTCACCACCTCATACATTTATGATATTTTATACAAAATTAACCACTTTAATGATTTATTTTCGCACAAAATCTGTTGCTCCATTACGGAAGAGGATTAGTGCCAAGCAATAATAAAAAAATAAAACCATCTCGAGATTAAAGTTGTTAAATTTCGAGAAAAAACGTGTTAAATTTCGAGAAAAAAGTCAAGATAAAATGTTGAGAATAAAGTCATTAAATTATGAGAAAAAGACGTTAAATTACGAAAACAAATTCGTTAAATTACGAATTTGTTCTCATAATTTAATGACTTTTTTCTCGTAATTTAATGACTTTATTCTCATAATTTAATGACTTTATTCTCAACATTTTATCTCGACTTTTTTCTTGAAATTTAACGACATTTTTCTCATAATTTAATGAATTTGTTCTCGTAATTTAACTACTTTTTTCTCGTAATTTAACGAGTTTATTCTCAACATTTTATCTCGACTTTTTTCTTGAAATTTAACGCGTTTTTTCTCGTAATTTAATGAGTTTATTCTCAACATTTTATTTAGAGTTTTTTCTCGAAATTTAACGAGTTTTTTCTCGAAATTTAACAACTTTAATCTTGAGATGGTTTTATTTTTTTTATTATTGCTTGGCCCTAATCCTCTTCCGTACTCCATCAATGTTCAATACAAACATATATATTTTTTCTGCAATCATACACTATGAGAGTAAAAAGCTAATTTTTTCTTAAGGTGTGCCTTTAGCCCCGTTGTACCCTAACACATATTCGGTGCATGCGCTATATCACTTTATTATAAATAAAGCGCAAAATAAATTACGAGCATGCAACCTTTTAATGCTTTAATTCTCTAAATGCGTGTAGGTTTCGTGCATCTCAGAGCGGCTCCGTTCACAGTAAACGCTGCTCCACATGAACTGTTATCATTTACATGTGTCTCAAACTCCATCTCTACATATGCTATGAGTTTGTGTTGCTTATAACGTTCATCTAGGAACGAAATTGCACCATTTCATCAGATTTGTAACGTAAATCGTTAATAAATCAATGCTAACACGGGAGAATAAATCAGTATGTTTCTATATATATGAACAGTTGTTCATCGCGATTTCAAAATAAAAGTTTATAGACTAACCCTCTGGGGTCTGAGGATTTTTGGGGCCCTGGAGAAGTTTTGAGCTGACTCACGGACGTCTGACATGTCTCTCTTTTCCTTCAGATTACATAAACAGAGAATATTTGTTTTGAATATTTGACTTACACGATTTAAAACCTGACATTTCAACGTTTCTTTAGACATAAGTCTCATTTTTTTGTGATTAGTATTCACTAAGTTAGTTCATTTTCTGAGAAGTCCATCAGATTGGACTTCAGAGGGAAGAGGGACACGACTGATCACGCATTATGTTAGTGTTCTTTATTTTGCAAAAAGCACAGCATTTACACAAATAAAAGAAGGTATTTCACAGATTAAAATGGAGTATAACTCTTAATTGTATGTGCAAAATTGACAGAGTATTTTGAGTCTCTTTTACACTGATAAGAAAAAAAGCAAGGTGGTATCGCCGGCGCGACCGCCAGCTCGAGGGGGTTAAACCCTCGCTCTGAGTTTGCATGTTTTGATGTCCACATATTCTTGGTCAAGAAAATACATAATGTAAATAAGATGATTGTTTATATTACGTATATTATATTATGTATTTTAATAGTGTTGTTCTATAAAACCATATGATTACTTGCTTTTGATACTTTATTTGAACCAAAACGATTGTATTATTCTTATTATATATGTATTTTAAGTCATTTTTAAAAAGGCTATTCTTTGCTTAGGTCTATTTTTATTAAGATTAATCATCAAATTAATCGTCAAAAATAATTGGCCGATTATTTGCCGTGGTAACGTCATAGATATATGTTAGCTGGGAAGGATTGCATGCAGGTATGATGTTCATGCTATTCATCAGGAGCAGTATTTATAAAACTTGTTCATATTTTTTTAGGAATTAGGTTAAATTCCTGGCCAAACCAGTTCAGAACCACTGAGCTAGACCAATCTACATCAGCTTAAAACAGCACAATAGCTCAGGCCAGTTTAAGCTGTCCTTTTTTCAGCTTGGCGAGTGTGAAAAGCCCTTTTGTGTTCCACGAGTTCTGAGCGACATGTGGGTGATTAGATAATGACAGAATTTTCATTTTTAGGTCAACTATTCCTTTAAAGTCTCCTCAAACCCTTTTTCCCCGCTCAACACACACAGTTTGTGTTCGGCAGCCAGCTCACCCAGATGTTAAAGTGTTGTTTAGCCGCGTCCCTGAACGCTGCTGCTTTCCATCCAAAGTTTGACGAGAATCTCATGGACCTGTTGATCCATCCGTCGCCCCCACATACACACACACACACACACACACACACACACACACACACACACACACACACACACATACACACACATCTGGAGTTAGGAGAGATATGATTGATGAGAGAATTCCACTGGTGGTCTGTGGGAGACTCGGAGGAGGTCATGTCCCACTGGAGAGGCTCTAGCCGAAGGGATGCTTATCACCTTCTCACACCCACTCACTGTCCGACCAGGCCAGCCACTGTCTGCTTGAGTGTGTGTTTGTGTAAATAGGACATTTACACATTTATATTTACGCATTTATATATGCATTTGTGAGATACTACTATCCAAATGCTTTACGCAAGTACGCGGACACAGATACTTGATCCATTTGAACATAGTGTGCACATTTGTTTTGATCTGGCGATACATTTGATATTTCTGGTCACACTTTAGTTTAGAGTCCAATTCTCACTATTAAATAATGGTAACACTTTAGTATAGGGAACATGAATTCGCTATTAACTATGACTTTTCTGTCAATAAACTCCTAATTTACAGTTTATTAATAGTTAGTAAGGTAGTTGTTAAGTTCAGGTATTGGGTAGGATTAAGAATGTAGAATATGATCATGCAGAATAAGGCATTAGCATGTGCTTAATAATCACTAATAAACAGCCAATATTCTAGTAATATGCATGCTAATAAGCAACTAGTTAAAAGACCTTAAAATAAAGTGTTACCTAAATAACTATTAACTACAACTTTTGCCTCAATAAACCCCTAATTACTGCTTATTAATTGTTAGTAAAGTTGTTAAGTTTGGGTATTGGGTGGGATTAAGGGTAAAGTCATGCAGAATAAGTCATTAAAGGATTAGTTCACATAAAAATAAAAATTATCCCATGATTTACTCACCCTCAAGCCGTCCTATGACTATCTTCTTTCAGCCAAACGCAATCAGAGTTATATTAAAATATATTCTGGCTCTTCCAAGCTTTATAATGGGAGTGAATGCGGCATGAGATTTTGAAGCCCAAAAACGTGCATCCATCCATCATAAAAGTAATCAAAGTTAATAAAGGCCTCCTGAAGTGAAGCGATGGGTTTTTGTAAGAAAAATATCCATATTTAAAACTATAATAACTAGCTTCCGGCAGACGGCCGTATACATTGATTTACGGTGAAAGAGTGACCTCTGAAGCGACCTAGAAGTATTGTAAGTTTAGACACCTCTCGCGGTTCAAACAAATAGGGCTGGGGAACAATTTCAAGCTCCTCCAACATTTCTCTTTCAAATTTCTCATTTTAGACTTCTAATTCATGATTGGTGTTTTGATCTATCCTCTGCTCTTCCGTGTTCTTCAATACGTCATGCGTCGGGTCAGAGGTCACTCTTTTGCTGCAAAGCGATTCTTACGGCCGTCTACCGGAAGCTAGTTATTATAGTTTATAAAGTTTTAAATAGGGATATTTTTCTTACAAAAATGTATCACTTCTCTTCAGAAGGCCTTTATTAATCCCCTGGAGTCATATGGATTACTTTTATGATGGATGAATGCACTTTTTTGGGCTTTAAAATCTCATGCCTCATTCACTACCATTATAAAGCTTGGAGGAGAGAAAGAAGATATAGTCATATATGCCTAGGATGGCTTGAGGGTGAGTAAAGCTTGGGGTAATTTTCATTTTTGGGTGAACTATCTCTTTAATGCTTTATAAGTACAAATAAACAGCCAATATCCTAATTTGCATGCATATTGCATATGAGAATTGGACCCTAAACTAAAGTGTTACCATATTGCTTTATAGCTTTAATTTATTTTAATTTCAGTTTTAGTTTTAGTAATTTTAGTACAACATAAACTTGTTTAATGTTAGTTGCAAAGGCAACATTTCAAAATTATGTTTAAGTTTAAGTTTTCCATCTAATATTTATATTTGACTTTATTTCTACTTTATTTCAATTATTTTCAATAGATTTTTTTTTTTTTTTTTTTGAGCAAGCCATAAATGCAATGCAACTGATCACTCTATATTAACATTTCCATTTCATACAGTTAGAGCAGGGGTCTCAAACTCAAATTGACTGGGGGCCGTTGCTGTGATTGACACCTCATAAGAGGGCCATTTTAACATTCAAGCACAAGAAAGCACAACATTTCTGAAAATTTACTTTCTTTTGCATTATTTCTCATTTACATCAAATTTTGTTACTAAAATATTTTTGCCATACTTAACAAAAAATGTAAACAGCAGAGTCTCTATCATTGTTACATACAATAATAGTGTTTAACAGTGCAAATATTTTCCCTGACTTTATTTTAACTTAAATAACATCAAAATCTTGCACTGAACAACACTGTACTGAACAAATGCAATCCCTGAATACATTTGTACACTCTTCTATTTCTTGCCAGACACCTGACAGCGCTTGTGCTCACACAGCCGAGCCACATTTGTCCAAGATGCCGTTTGAGCATCGGTAACGTTTATTGGTAGCATTGGACGCGTTTCGGTGGTTTAAATTGACGCTCGCGACTTGCGCGAGTGCTTTTACTGTAATTTATGCAAACGCGCTCATTATAGAAACGTTGCGGTCGCGGCGCACATGCGGTGCGGCACGCTCGTTTTTCCAGGTGCACCTATGCCGCAGTGAGATGAAAACATCTCAACTTTTCAGAATGCTGCAAACATCATGCGACAAGGACCAACCAAAGAGCTTCAGATGGCCGTAAATGGCCGGCGGGCTGGCAGTTTGAGACCACTGAGTTAGGGGCTTTCCAAAAAATGCAAAATCTATTTGAATATATTGAAACTTTTGCAATCTATATGCTGCTTGAAAAAAAAAAAAAAAAAAAAAAAAAAAAAAATATATATATATATATATATATATATATATATATATATATATTGAATGCGTTGCTACTTTTTTGAATGGCCGTCAGTGGATTGTTGATGCTAATTTCCGCTTTATGCTGAGAACACATACAGTACTGTCACTGCATTATGAATTATGGTCTGATGCATCTTTTGTAATGTAGGAACTTATAAAATCGAGTTTGTAGTGTCAGAAGCATACTTCAGTATATTTCAGGACTTGCAGTGCAAACCCACGACCATGCTAATGCTAGCAATGCTGTTCCAACAGTTGTGCTACAGCCTAGATAGCAACAGAGTCTGGGCCAAATCTGGCTTACATTGGGTACTTCTAATTTACAACTAATTAATCTTAAGGAGTTGTGGGTGACCTCTGGGGTGGAGATGGTTGAAGTTTGGCTCTTTTCCGACTGACATCTGTGGATTTTGGCACCGTTTAGGGCAAGTTATGGCTGATTTCTGGGGAGATGGAAGAAGTTGTGGGTGAGTTTTGGTCTGCTCCTGGCACTGATCTGGTTTTCTTTTGGTAAGCAGCTTTTGGGCCAATCTTGGACTGTAATTCGGAGTGGTATGTAGGCCAAACTCACAGCTGAAATTCAAGCAGAGTCAGCCAAGAATCAGTTTGCTGTTTGGAATGAAACATCTTGCCCAAACAAATCAGCCTCCCGGTTTTGAGCAGTATGTTTGTATATTTTAAGGTAAACGTGTGGTAATGATAGACAATCAGGATAAGCTACTGTTAGCAAGTGTTTGCATTTAGCTGTATTTACCCTGTACATTTGTGTGATTTGTTTTGGCAGAACAAATTGAGGTAAACTGAAACTGATTTTTCCCCTCTCATTCAACAGTATGCTTTAGACATGGTTCTATTTTTCAAATTTGTTGTATGTTTGCACTAAAAATGTTTACTGTGGGAAGAAGACTGATCAAGTCATGTGGGAATGATTGTATTTACAAGATAAGCACACGTGGGAAATGTTTTTGAGCCCCTTTCCAAGTTGGGGGCTAGTCAATTTAAGAAAGGCGGACACTAACTGCTATTGATCATAAGTTGTAAATGTTGTATAATTTTATTACAGTTTAGTTTGCACTCATAATGCTCAAATAGCTACTGTATGCATACAAACTTAAAACAGAATAGCGGTAAAGCTTACCACAAAATATCTAGGCTTTCAAAATTCATCACCATAATAAGAGTTAAAACAACAACATCCTTCTGCAGTGATGTTCTGATAACAATATATTTTTCCTGTTATCATGCCATTACTAACAGAGTGATCACACTATACATATTATTATAGGCCAAACTTCATGTGTTCATTCAGGGACAGTGCTCTAGTGCACATTTCAAAGTCCTGGATGTAGAGTCTTATACAAGGTCTTATTGGCAAAATTCACTGCGTTCAATCCAAAATATGTGGCTTGAGAGAGTTTTTGATTTTAAAAGGGGCAATATGTAAGAATTTTCATGTATTAATTGCTTTTTATCGCCAATGTGTGAACGAAATTAAAAATTAGACCTTCTCTAACTTCCTAGGTTGAAAGCCTGAAGGCAGATTTTTATGTGAAGAACGTTTTTGCCGGGAAAATCAAAAGGATATGACATCTATGTGACCTCTCTTCTGTTCAATAGGGCTCATTCATGAAACTTTCATAAATATACGAGCAAATTCAGAGTAATTTGCGCGTAAAATAGACTCTCCTCCGGATTCGCAAATGCTTCCGTAGTTAAACGTGTGTATATTAATGAATTCCAAACATTAGTAACATTCCAAACATTCAAAAATACAGTAACCAGCAATATTAACTTCTCCATTGTTGTCCAGTCATTGTACAAGTAGGATGATTGGTGGGTATAGTATTTGTCCTGCCCCTCCTCCACTGTGACTGGACGGCTGGGTCAAAAAGTTACAGTGACAAGCGTTAACAGTTAAATCAAATCATCTGGTGAAATGTATTAAAATGCAGTGTCATCAGTTTGCCTAAATTAGAAGGCAAGGCAAGGCAAGGCAATTTTATTTGTATAGCACATTTCATACACAATGGTAATTCAAAGTGCTTTACATAAAGAAGAAGAATAAAAATAGAACATGAATAGAAATAACAGTGATGATACATAAAAGATATAAAATACATTAAAAATGAAATAAAAACAGGAAAAAAAAAATAAAGAATAAAAAGATAATATGTATAAAATAGGATGCAAACAGTTCGGACGTAGCACAGTGCTCAATCAGCAAATGCATAGGTAAAAAGATGTGTTTTGAGTCTGGATTTGAATGTGGCTACTGTAGGAACACACCTGATTTCTTCTGGAAGCTGGTTCCAGCTGCGGCTGGCATAACAGCTAAAAGCAGACTCTCCCTGCTTTGAGTGAACCCTTGGTATTTCTAAGTGAGTTGATCCTGATGATCTGAGTGATCTGTTAGGTTTATATTCTATGAGCATATCTGCAATGTATTGAGGTCCTAGGCCATTGAGTGATTTATAAACAAGTAACAGAACTTTAAAATCAATTCTAAATGCAACTGGAAGCCAGTGCAAGGACCTGAGGACTGGTGTGATATGTTCATGTTTTCGGGTTCTGCTCAGAATCCTGGCAGCAGCATTCTGTACGAGCTGCAGCTGTCTTATGGTCTTTTTGGGAAGACCAGTGAGGAGTCCATTACAATAATCCACCCTGCTGGTGATGAAAGCATGAACAAGTTTCTCTAAGTCTTGACTGGAGACAAAGCATCTAATTCTTGCAATATTTTTGAGATGATAATATGCTGATTTAGTTATTGTCTTTACTCAGGTCTGACTCCAAAATTACACCAAGATTCCTGACTTGATTTTTAGTTGTTTGACCCCTAGAGTGAAGGTACATGTTCACTTTGAGAACTTCATCTTTGTTTCCAAACGCAATGACTTCAGTTTTGTCTTTGTTTAACTGAAGGAAGTTTAGGCACATCCAATTTTTAATTTCATCAATGCATTGGCACAGGGAGTCAATGGGGCTGTAGTCGTTAGGTGAGAGGGCTAGGTAAATCTGGGTGTCATCTGCATAGCTGTGATATGCAATTTGGTTCTTTCTCATTATTTGGCTCAGTGGCAGCATATATAGGTTGAACAGGAGGGGTGCAAGTATTGAACCTTGAGGGACTCCGCATGTCATGGATGTCCACTCAGACTTATGGTCACCGATACTCACATAATAACCTCTCCCTTCTAAGTATGACCTGAACCATTTAAGGACCATCCCAGAAAGCCCAACCCAGTTTTCGAGCCTGTCAAGAAGAATGTTGTGATCGATTAGAACACAGAACTTTCTAATGTTTTATGCACCATTTACATGTGGCAGGGAGCAGGTGTCATTTTCTTTCTTACTAACTAACATTTTGAAAATCTGAACATTTTTGTGAATCCAAAAATTTGTGTCAGAACGGCTTTATGAACGATTTACACAAAAATTTGTTTTGCTCGTGTTTCATGAACGAGGTCCAATGACACATAAAACGAATGCTTATACAATGTTCAGGATAATGCCTAAAGACTAAGAGTTATTCTGTAATGTCAATGTGTAATTCAAACTTTAGTCTCAAATAGTCAGATCCATATAGACTGTAGACTCAGATATACTTTATAATCAAACTATCATAACAGTGTAAATGCAAACATATCCACATCACTATGATCAGATGCTTTCTTAACTGCTGTTTTCTCACCGCTTTCCTTTTTGTTGTGTGTTTATTTTGTCATTGAGAGGAAAGAGCACAGCACATATTTACATATTCAAAGAATGAAAAAGAACTTCGCTGTGAGTATAATGGGCCATTGAATCATGTTCAGTTTCTTGTATGTTACGTGTGCACGAATACAAGCATGACCAATAAATTGCTAGCTGCAGTTCACTTAATGGCCACCGGTGTCGCTAATATCAACAGTTTCTGAATTCTAACTTTGATTTAATCATTCAAAGTTTGATTTATTCCTATGTAACGATTTATTTGCACTCATGATGTGCACTAGCAGCACTAGCACAGGCTCTCAGGACTGACAGAAAACAGGCTCTGATTCATTAATACCACATAATGTTCCTTTAATTCATAATTCAAAAGTACATATTGAGCATGCAAGACATGTGTCGCTCCGCTGTTATATTTACTACAGTTTTCTCATTTTCAGTGTTAGAGATCTGACCAAATCATTCAAGAATCTTTGCAATACAGAGTCACGTGACTAATTGAATATTATTTTATTAATAATTTGTTAATCGCATATGACATTTATTTAAATATGATCAAACAATAGATTTAGGTTTTAGGTCATGACAGCTTGTGCACTTCTCATGATTTTGCAATTATGTTTCTTTTTTTCTTTCGCTAAATTCGGGCCTTACTTGTACTTATTTAATTGGGTGAAAGCTTTGCACCATAAACCTCAGACTAACTTTTCAAACTAATGTTGCAATATTGGCTGAAAAACGTCCATTGCAGAGTATTTTTGTCCTTGCCATAAACTGATCCATTAAACTGATTATAGTAATTCATCTAGTGACTATTCGGCTACACAAACCGTGATTTGTTGCATCTTTGTTTGAAAGTACTCTTGGAGGAGAGAACGTAAGTGACAAACAAACATGATCTATCTAACAAGCATATTATTTGTTACAACGATCTTTCCCAAGGAGCAGTCTTGGCAATCAAAGGCTTTACCTAAACTGACAAGTATAGAGGAGTTATATGAGGTCACACAATATTCTGGAGAGCTCTTGTCCAAAATATACTTTCAGCTCACTCAGTTCTGAGTGTTGACAAATCAAGAGAGACACGGGAATATGAAGTGAACACCACTATGGACCAAATGCTTTTTTTTTTTCCCAGAACAATGCAGTGACATTGGCTCTGATTGGCTTGGTGACTTACCTTGTTGTCTAGCTACTGCGTTCTCACTAGGATTTGGATCAAACCCATTATTTGAATCAAGTCTAGATTCAAACTCACTATATACCATTATATATCATTATATACTAACCATATTACAAAGCATAAAAGCTGAATAGTTGTAATCCAGAAGTGAAATATTTCAGATGTGGCTTAGAAAGTACATTCTTGCATTCTCCAATTGGGTGCAGTAAAGTTAAAAATGTTGGCAAGAGGTTGGAAGTGCAGTGGCCAAAATATTGGACACTCCATTTCCAGTGGACTCAGAGCGTTGTCTCTTAGGAAATTGCACTGATTTTAATCTCAGACACAACCACCAAATAAAATATACAAACAGTGCCTTCACTGTTGCTAGGAACTGCATGAACTCCCAAATGCATCCCTCTTGTAAAAATGCATTGGGTTAAGAAAACAGAATGATGAATTTAGGATGATTTTATTGACTACCTGCTTATGATTTTTTTCTTGCATTCTACCATTTTTAATAAAATGTATAGGTCATCGATGAGATACCTGTAATATATCAAAATGGACTTGATTTTCTAAAAAAAAAAAAAAAAAAAAAGAAGTGAGATGTGCTGGATCAACAGAAAATATGTTGGGATGTTATGAGTGGTTGCCAGGGTGTTGCTTAACAGGGATACACTTTATTTTGATGGTCCACTTTAGACGAACTATAAGTAACTTTGCAACTACAGGTCAACTAACTCTCAGAGTGTTAGTAGACTGTTAGGTTAGGGTTAGGTGTTAGGGTTCGGGTTAGCATAATAACTTTTTTGCTCTTCAGCCACAGTGTCTAGTGGTTTACCAAAGTTACTAGCTGCTCAGCATTTACACTCGTTACAATTTACACATTATACCATGGGGGAAAACTGCCATATACATATTTTTAATATTATATCATAATTTGGCAGCAGGTTTATTAGGCTGCTGTCACTTTAAGACCTGATGCATGGATCCATTATACTGTTACACATGTGTTTTCTTTCTCAACTGTTTATGTTCACTTAAAACAACTGACTGTGTTTACATGAATACTCACCAAGACCGGCATTTTGACATTATTTTGTGTTTATTTGACAGTTTAAGTGCAATAATTGGCGAAAAAGAACTCAATTTAGTACTGAGAGGCGGCTTTATGTGTGCGTGAGCACAAAATTTGCAGGAATGAGTAAAATTATGCACAAATGAAATGAGTGAGTGAGGGGAGGAGGGTTTGTGTGTCGACTCGCTGTTGGAGAGATGAGAGAGAGAGAGAAAGAGCAGCTGGTATCGTGTATCTATTCTGAGGAAAATGAGTATTGCAAGCATTTCAGATATTTCAGTATCGAAAAATAGATCAAATCGATCGATCGAACATTGCAACTGCATTGCACCTAATTTATTATTTCAGATGCCTGTCTAAAAGACTACAACTAAAAACATATATAAATTCAAGCCACCAGAGTGACTAGTAGAAGTGACTACGTTACACGCCACTGCTGAAATACACCTGCATGTGCCGGGTGTTAATATCAAGCGCTGTTGACATGTACTTGCAAAGACACTTATAGTCAGTAGAATGTCTGTTAGTGGACCATCATAATAAAGAGTGAGCAGATATTAAGCAGACAGTCTAATAACACTCTAATGAGAGTTAGTTGGCGTGTAGTTGCAAAGTTACTTATAGTTAGTAGATAGTAGAAAGTTGAGCATCGAAATAGTGTAACCAAGCTGTTCTGAAGGGCTTTTAGTGCACTGCTATGCAAGTTTTGCACCAAAGTTTAATATTTCTGGTTGGGGAATTTAACAAATTCCTCTCTATTCCAAGTTTTAAACTTGGTGTAACACTTAGTATGAGAAATAAATACCTTATCAATCACCATCATTTAAAAAAAAATGTGGTTTAGTGTATATTGAGGTCCATTTAGACATATGTACTTGCACTCAAAACGCTAAATTGTCATAATGATCATGAAACATTTAGATTGTGTTTATTTAGTAATTTTCCCTTTATTAAAACAATACAGAACAATACATAAACAACGGAATGATTGCAGGCAGGTGTTGGACACAGGGAATAATATGGAGAAGAAGGAAAATTCCCACACACTGCTGTAGCTGTCAGTAAATCTAACATATTTTTAAAGATTATTTGGCCTTTGTTAGACAGAATTTTTTTTTCACTTCATTAAACAAACACCAGAAACATAAACGGGGTTCATTTTCAGGTGTTTAATGTGAAGTATTTAAATAATGACATGCATTTGGCATTAATGAGGGCGTGTAGTGCATCTGAATTCTACGAATATTCAATTCAATATGAAATCATAATGTAAACAAAGACTGTGTGACTGTGTGCTAGATCAGAAATCTGTGAGTAACCCGAGAGAGGTGTTTGGTTTTCCTCTTTTGCCAGACGCACCGGTCTGGTGCGCTGCATTAGCCAGTATTGTGAAACGACACCTCTGTAGCCGCTCAGTCATGAGATGCAGTAGAGACGTCTGTGTGCGGCTGCCAGCGGAGTCTGCCATCTTTTGCTCTTATTTTCTCAGATTTTCACTGAGTTCTCTGGTGTGTCGTTCATGTGCCCAGTAAATGAGAACCCAGTGAATATCGTGGGTTTTCTGAGTCACACATTTGTTGCGTGGTCCTGCTGTCATTGAGTTTCTCTCCTCCCTTCTGGCTTCAAGCATCTTGCCGTACAATTGGACTGACCTTCATGCTGTAAAAATGAATGGTAACACTTTATTTCAATGGTCCCCTTTAGACATTCTGTTGAATATAAGTAGCTTTGCAAGTACATGTCAACTTATTCTACCAACCTTAGCCTTACCTCTAAAAGTCTACTAATACTGTAATGAGTTAGTTGACAGGTGCACATTATGTATAGTCAACAGAATGTCTAAAGGGGACCATCAAAATAAAGTGTAACCAAATTTTTTTTTTTTTTTGTATTTATTGTATTGTAATTTATTGTATTTTCCTAGTTTAGTGTTCTTACTCCATGATATGTGTTATTTTAGTATTATTTATACACTCTAAAAAATGCTGGGTTAAAAACAACCCAAGTTGGGTTGAAAATGGACAAACCCAGCGATTGGGTTGTTTTAACCCAGCGGTTGGGTTAAATGTTTGCCCAACCTGCTGGGTAGTTTTATTTAAACCAACTATTGTTTAAAAATTGCTATATGGCTAGCTTAAAATGAACCCAAAATAGTTGGGAAATTAAAAACCAGATGCAATTAGAGGCAACAATAATAGACAAAAGGTGAATGTTTATTAATAAGCTTTAATATTTTATTAATATAAATTTAATACTTTATTAATATAAATGTATTAATAAGAAATTTAATAAATGTTTATTGTTTAATAATTATTCATTGAACATTAATAAATGTTCATTTCCAACATACTTTGGGTTAATTTTAATTAAGCAATACAGTGATTTTTAAACAATAGTTGAGTTAAATAAAACTACCCAGCAGGTTGGGCAAACATTTAACCCTACTGCTGGGTTAAAACAACCCAATTGCTGGGTTTGTCCATTTTCAACCCAACTTGGGTTGTTTTTAACCCAGCATTTTTTAGAGTGTATGCTATTGTAGTATTCAATTTATTTCAATTTTATTTTAAGTTTTAGTAATTTTAGTTCTGAGTACAGAAGCTTTAAGTTAAATGTAAGTTTTTCATGCAATTTATATGTTATTTTATTTCAGCTTTATTTCAATTACCAGCAACTATTTGTAATTAGTTTAGTTTTATTTTATTTTTATTTGTTAAAATGAAGGATCATTTGACACTGAAGACTGGAGTAATGATGGTGAAAATTCAGCTTTGATCACATGGAATAGTGCTGTCAATCGATAAAAAACAATTAACTAATTAATCGCACATTTTTCTGTAATTTGTCACGATTAATCACAACTAACATTAAAGTTTTTCTTATATTTTTATATTGTAATAATTTTACATTTAATCTCCAAATGAATGTAGAAACAACATAAAGACAGTCTATTTTAAATACTTGTTTAATGGCATAATTTTATGAATGAAGGCCAGTATCACTGATACTAATACTGTACTGATCAATTTGATCCATTAATTGTAGCCATTCAACATAATTGAAAGCTTTCAATCTTAACATTTATTAGGCTTTAAAAAATGTAAGAACTAAAACAATCTTATAAATGTCACAATTATCTGTGCCCTTCAATAGATCAAGGCTCAATTTTTTCTTTTGGCCCAGTCAGACCGGTTCAGATTTTTACTTGACCTGCCAAAATGCACAGCAAAAAAGTTATTGTTTTCATTGTTTTTGACCTATGTAACCTTGTTAACTGTGCTTTAAGATTTTCAGGTACTTCTAACAGGTGAGAAATATACAGAAATTGAATAAAGTTATCAAACACTTCACAATCTTCACTGCAGAAATTATAAATTAAAAATAGATCAATCCTTATTAAAGCCACAACTAGAGCAGTGAGTGATTTTCTTTTTCTTCTGTTCTTTGATTAACATTAATGACAAATAGCAGCAGGTAGGCTGCTGTCACTTTAAGAGCTGACGCACATGACACGGATCTGACGCACATCCTATGTCTTCACAACTCTTTACAGTCATTTAAGATTTAACTTATTTTACAATTGAGCTTACAAGGATATTCGCCAAAACTGGCATTTTGGCATAATTTTTTGTGTTTTTGTCCATTCAAGTACTCTGAAGCGGCTTTCTGTGTGTGTGTGTGTATATATATATATATATATATATATATATATATATATATATATATATATATATATATATATATATATGAGATGCACCAGTATATATATGAGATGCACTGGCCAATAATCGGTATTGCCTGATAGTTTAAAAACACCCGATAGTCAAGGCTGACATATTCTGTCAATCAAAAGAGGGCTGGAAAATGCACTGAAATTATGCTTTGTGTAAAGAAAATGCTAAAAATCCTGTTTGATGTTCAATATTAATAGTAATTGTATGAATTAATAACATTCAGAAAGTTCAGAAATATTAATTTAATCTTCAGAATTTAGTTAATGTGTGTTAATATTAATTTGAGCAATGTGTTTATGTTTATAACTGATACCAGTTACTCTGAAACAAGTTGATGAAATGGACAGAATGACGTTTTTGCATTTCTTTCAAAATATAATTATATATAATTATCATTAATAAAAGGCAGAACCCCCAAACTACACTGTAACCCTGAATAAGTTAGGCTCACTCAAAAAATTGAGGTAATCAGTTACATTTTTAAGTCATTTTTAACAATTTTAAGTAAGCAGAACTATCAAGTTTTGAGTAGTACTCATGCATGTTAATTCCTTCTAACTTGAAGTACTGAGTTAGCTAACTCATACATTTTGATAGCAATTAACATAAAATATTTAGTTAATTCACTTTTTAATTTAGAGTTCTTGTAAATCAAATGAGTTTTTTACTTCACTGTAAACCCTAAGAAAATACAGAAAATGGCAACTTGCTAATTTGCTTACATGTTAACAATAGCATGGTATAACACTTACTGAACAAGTACAGCAACTTAAAACATGTAACTTACCTGCTCTCAAACCAAGCCACATGTGTCACTTGTCATCATGATGGTAACTCTCCAAAAACCCACATTAACAGAAACTCTTCTAAATTTGCATAAAACATTAATCACTATTACATCTCCCTTACCATTAATTTTGCACAAAAAAAAAACATTATATAACACTTAATTTTAGCATTTACTCTCCCTTTCGAGTGCAAAGCATGCTGGGACATAGAAATCCCAGCCCAGTTTCAGTTAAACTTAAGTTAGTCTAAATGAAAAGAAATGAGTTCATACAACTCAAAACAATTAAACAGCTCCGTTTACTTGAAATATGAAATATGTGTTGTGAACTCAAAAGAAAAAGAAAGTTCTAAATACTCACAGCAGTTAATTTAACTGAACTAATTTGTTCAATTTAAGTTTGTCCTACTCAAACCAATTAAGTTTTTGAGCGTTCGCATTTACAGTGTATCAGTATTGTTATCGGTAGATATTACTCTGAATAATCAGCTATCGGTATCGGTGGAGAAATTTAGCATCGATGCATCTCAATTACACACACACACACATATTATAAATGTATATTATACATGTATATTATAAATTTACTATAAAGTATTCTTTAGCTATAAGCCTAACAAAAGGTCATCAGGCCTTAATTTGGCCTATAAACTGTCATAAACTGTAGCAGAAAATTAATATCTCTAGCTCTATGTAATGTGTGAGTACCATAAACAGTTCATGTTTCATTAGCCATGGTTGTCAAGCCCTAAGCTAACCTTTAACTAGCATTAGCCAACAGACTCCTCAGCTGCAGCGTAGATGCTAAATGAGTGTTGATTTCTCCTCTAAAGCGTTGATGTGATCTCTTCCAGTCCCATTTTCATGTGAGAGGTTTGTGATGAGAGGAGACAGGAGTAAACTGGGTCCTGTTCTACCTAGCGAGCCTGGAGAAAATCCATAAAGATTGGCTGCCCATCAGGAAGTCTTATAGAAGAAGAACCTGCGATACTAACTTTTAAAACAATAGGGATTTGAAATTTAATCTGAGGCCAATTTACAGAATCGCTCTTGACTGGAAAGTTTAGTCTTCAGGGAAATGGATCGGCGTTAGATCATTGTAAAAGCTGACATCCCATCACCGCTGCGAGGTTAGCTAGTCAAAGCCCACCGCTGCTAGTCTGTTTTCATTGGCAATCGCTGACGGACTGTTTAACTAGGACTGCGGTCCAACATGTGAAATTAAGAAAGCCTCTACACACACATTCACAGTAATAGAACTGAACAAGCAGAGATGTTACATTTTCCAAACGAAAATGAGCAAGAATTTGCAGAATGCAGGAAGAAATCTGCCTTTCCCACAGAACAACTGCACATTATCCTTTTTCAAATGGAGGTACACTACTGCTCAAAAGTTTGGGGTCAGTAGGGTTTTTATTTTTTATTTTTGGAAGAAAGGATTCATTGATTTGATGCACAAACTCTTTGAACAACAAACTGAAATATTTGAAGATAATTGGTTGTTATTCACTAAAAATCTTGTCCTCCACTGCTGCACATGAATCTCATTCAATGCATATTTAAAATGGCACTGCGTGATGTCAAACTCACATAAATCTGTGTGTAAATGAGATTTCAGAACAGAGTTGCTCTTAGACACGACACGAGTCAGAGTCTCTCGCGTCTTATTGCTTCGTTACAGTCTTGGCTGCTTTTAGATCAGACATATGGGAGGTTGAGGTCAGTAAATGTGAGCTTCAATTGATTTGACACCAAATAAAAAGGCAGTCAGAGCTAGACGTTAGTATATTTTGCTCTATGAATTGTATCAACACACATGAGTTTGAGTGGGTAAAAAAATCAAGCAAAAGTATTCTGGAACGCAAGGAGCTCAGCTAATGTTCAAGGTCAGTGTGTAGCTGGTGTCCAAGTGGGATTTACTGGTGGGAAAAGTGAAGGAACGCCATGGATAGGTGGGTGACCGAACATAAATAAAACTGGAGAATGAATTAATGTTTTTCTTCTAAAAATGTTTGTCCAGTAATAACATTTACAGCTGAGAACGATGCGATTTTCAGGTCAAAAGTGGAGAAACCTGAGATCTACAAGTAGAGGGCATCATTGAACAGCGTACTATGAAATTTCTTGCCTTTGTCTTTTTTTTCATCGTCCACCAAGGCTGCATTTAATTGATCAAAAATACAGTAAAAACAGCAATATTGTGAAATATTAGTACAATTTAAAAACCTTTTTTTACTTTAATATCTTTTAAAATGTAAATTATTCCCATGATAGCAAAGCTTAATTTTCAGCTGAATTCACATCAGTGTCACATGATCCAGAAATACTGTAAGTAGTACATGTTGGTGTCTTTGTGTCTTATAGTCCTCAAGAACGACCCGCTCAGATGAGGAGAGGGACACTGGTTGGGATGCCTGGGGCATGTGGAGTGACTGTTCTCGTACCTGTGGAGGCGGAGCCTCATATTCTCTACGCAGGTGTCTCAACGGAGTGTAAGTGAGCATGTGCGCACACACACACACACAGAGAGATGCATTCATATCTTTCTGACTTGTTGAACACCAAGCCTTACTTTAAACCGATTGTGTAAAAATGCTACATTAAAAACCTGTTAAAACCATATACTGTACAGTGAAAAACATCTTTACTGTTAAATGTATGGTTTTTGCTAGTAAAAACTATGAATTACCATATACACTACCGTTCAAAAGTTTGGGGTGAGTAAGATTTTTTAATGTTTTAAAAGAAGTATCTTCTGCTCTCCAAGCCTGCATTTATTTGATTAAAAATACAAACAAAAGCAGTAATATTGTGAAATATTATTCCAATTTAAAACAGCTGTTTTCTATGTCAATATACAGTAAAGTGTAATTTATTCCTGTGATCAAAGCTGAATTTTCAGCATCATTACTCCAGTCTTCAGTGTCACATGATCCTTCAGAAATCATTCTAATATGATGATCTGATGCTCAAGAAACATTCATTATTATTATCAATGTTGAAAACAGTTGTGTACAATTATTTTTTTTCAAAATTCTTTGATGAATAGAAAGTTCAAAAGAACATTTATTTAAAATAGAATATTTTCTAACATTATAATTGTCTTTACTGTAACTTTTGATCAGTTTAACTCATCCTTGATGAATAAAAGTATTGATTAATTTTATTTCTATCCCCCCAAAATAAAATTTAAATTCTTACTGCCCCCAAACTTTTGAATGGTAGTTCTTTTGAACTTTCTATTCATCAAAGCATCATGAAATAAAAATGTAAATAACTGTTTTCAACATTGATAATAATCATAAATGTTTCTTGAGCATCAAATCATCATATCAGAATGATTTCTGAAGGATCATGTGACACTGAAGACTGGAGTAATGATGCTTTGATCACAAGAATAAATTACATTTTACTGTATATTGACATAGCAAACAGCTGTTTTAAACTGGAATAATATTTCACAATATTACAGTTTTTGTTTGTATTTTTAATCAAATAAATGCAGGCTTGGTGAGCATAAGATACTTCTTTTAAAACATTAAAAAAAAAATCTTACTGACCCCAAACTTTTGAACGGTAGTGTAAATTACAGTGATAAACAGTAAAATGACATTCCTAGAAGTCCTTATGTTCCACATCACATATTTAAATTCATTTTGTTTCTTCTTATTTTTGCTATCAATAATGCATTAAAGGGTTAGTAGGGATGCACCGATGTATCGGCCGTCGATATTAATCCGACGTTTTTTGCTCACTTTACAACCATCGGCATATCGGCTATAGCAGGAAACATACCGATATAACAAACCAATGGTTTATTAATTATATTGCTGCTGTCTGTGCTTTAATGCCAATCAAATAACAAAAGACAAAAAAATAGCACACTGTTCTTGACTAAATAACTTTTGTAACTTTCACCGTAGATTAGAACACCCGTCAAAATAAGAGTCCCGTCTTAGTAAAGGAGATCTTATACATATTTAAACTTACAAAAAATATATTAAAATGTTTATAAAAAAACATTTTAGAAGATTAATCATAATAAAGACTGTTACAATAAAAAAAGGAAGAATATGTAGTGTTATTTTACATTTGTTTACTTTATTTCTGTACCTGAAAACTATTAAACCTACCTAAAAGCACAGTTTATTTCATATGTATCTTTGTTCTGTTGTCTTTATGTAGGCCTGCTGAATGTTAAATGGATCCAATCCATGTTCATTATTTGATGATGCAGCAATAAAACTGCTAGTATAATTTAATGCAGGTGTTTTTGAACTTCGCTGATTTAAAAAAAAAGAGATCAAAATACTATCTATTTTGATGACAAAATTTCAAATAAGAGAGGAAGTGACAAATATCGGTATCAGAATCGGCCAATAATTGTTTGTTAAAATCAGTATCAGTATCGGCTCCAAAAAATCCTATCGGTGCATCCCTAACCTCAAGCCATCCAAGATGTATATGACTATCTTCTTTCAGTCAAACACAATCAGAGTTATATTAAAAAATATCCTGGCTCGTCCAAGCTTTATAATGGGAGTGAATAGTAACCGATTGAAACCCAAAAAAGCACATCCATCCATCATAAAAGTAATCCATACGACTACAGGGGGTTAATAAAGATCTTCCGAAGCCAAGCGATGCATTTTTGTAAGAAAATTATCCATATTTAAAACTTCATAAACTATAATTACTGGCTTCCTAAATTGTAGTCTTGAGTTTTCTTCCGGGAACAAACACGTCACAATATTTCTCATTTAAAATATTCCCGGCCAAGATATATGCAAAAAAGTGTGTTTAAACTTGTGGTTATGATAAAGGGCTTGACATTTCCCAAACACACTGGAAGCAGTTGACCAATCACAACACACTGGTCTAGCCAGCCAATCAGAGCACATTATACTTTCCAGAAGGAGGGGCTTCATAGAGACAGGAACTAAACAGAGTGTTACTGACAGACTGGGAACAGAGGTGCTGCAACAATGGAGAATATGAGTAAAATGTGTTTTTTTTTGAACATTCAAATATGGAAACCTACTCTAATAGACGCCAAAAACAAAATCAAGACTTTGCAAAAGAGCATAATAGGCCTATTTAATGTTTATTGCACTGTCATGTCTGTTAGCCTAATAAGGTTTTGTGTGTTTGACCCTGTGCACTGCCTGTATATGAGTATTGGTCTTGTTTTATGGGCAGGCTACCTATAATGTACTTTGATTCATCATGCGGTTTTCTATTTTACCATGGTGGTTATCAGTAGATTTTAAGATACAACACCAAATTTGAACGTCTTTTCAAAAGATGTAATAAGTCTAAGGTGTCCCCTGAATGTGTCTGTGAAGTTTCAGCTCAAAATACCCCATAAATTTTTTTTATTAATTTTTTTAACTGCCTATTTTGGGGCATCATTAACTATGCGCCGATTCAGGCTGCAGCCCCTTTAAATCCTCACGCTCCCCGCCCCCGAGCTCTCGACTATAAGTGCAGTTATACAGTGCATTTACAAAGTTCACACAGCTAATATAACCCTCAAATGGATCTTTACAAGATGTTCGTCATGCATGCTGCGTGCATGGATCGGATCATGTGAGTATGGTATTTATTTGGATGTTTACATTTGATTATGAATTAGTTTGATAGTGGTCCGTGGCTAAAGCTAACATTATACACTGTTGGAGAGATTTATAAAGAATGAAGTTGTGTTTATGCATTATACAGACTGCAAGTGTTTAAAAATGAAAATAGCGACGGCTCTTGTCTCCGTGAATACAGTAAGAAACAATGGTAACTTTAATCACATTTAACAGTACATTAGCAACATGCTAACAAAACATTTAGAAAGACAATTTACAAATATCACTAAAAATATCATGTTATCATGGATCATGTCAGTTATTATCACTCCATCTGCCATTTTTCGCTATTGTTCTTGCTTGCTTACCTAGTCTGATGATTCAGCTGTGCAGATCCAGACGTTAATACTGGCTGCCCTTGTCTAATGCTTTAACATGAGCTGGCATATGCAAATATTGGGGGCGTGCATATTAATGATCCTGACTGTTACGTAACAGTCGGTGTTATGTTGAGATTCGCCTGTTCTTCGGAGGTCTTTTAAACAAATGAGATTTATATAAGGAGGAAACAATGGAGTTTGAGACTCACTGTATGTCATTTCCATGTACTGAACTCTTGTTATTCAACTATGCCAAGATAAATTCAATTTTTAATTCTAGGGCACCTTTAAGTAAAACTTGAACATATCATGTGATGCAATATACTGTTATAAGTTGTGAAATATGCTGTCATGCCATCCCATAATACCTGAAACAGTCACTGTATTTTTTTACTGTGAATTTCTGGCAACCACAACTGCCTTTTGTGTCTTAAATCTAACAGGATTTTTTTTTTTTTTTTTTTACAGTGTACAGCTGCTCCAAAAAGTATTTGGACATATCAGTTTTAAAATTAAAACAAAATATCAAATCAAGTGGCATCTGCAAATAAATTATGCTTTTTTGAGAACTAAATTCACTTTTCTTGTTTAGAGACTGATGTCTTTTGGCCAGGTTTTTCCAAATACTGCAGCTCTTTCCATAGACAAGAGCACAGTAAAATTATCTGTTTGTTATATTGAACTGTATGACAGTGCAACAGTTGATTTCAGTCTTCAACAGGAAGATATGTCATTGTGATGTCAGGGCGCTCGTTGTTATCGCTGACCTCAGTGAGAGGACAGAGAAGTGCTTCATTTCCAGAAAGAATGGAAAACATGACAGACACTTTGGATTTGAGTGTCTTTCTCTCTCTCTCCTTGTAATTCAACTTCTATTTCTGTCTTGTTTTTCTCCTTCTGAAGCAAAGAAGAGGTTTTGTTCCTCAAGTAATAATGTTAGTACACATAGCATTAATTATGCATGTGCATAATTTACATGATTTAGAATATATTAAATAAGCCGTTGTCATTAAAATGAAGCCGAGAGAATTGAATGATTCATGGATACAGCAAAATGTGTTTTTTAGGTATAATATTCGTCTTGTAATGCTAATTTCGTTGTTTTGTTTTTAGCCAAAGTTTAACTTTGTTGACTTGTAAAAAGTAAGTTAACTTTGCAATTGTAAACTTGTCCTTTTTGTGTCAAAATACTTTGTCCTATCCCAGCTTAATATGACATTTATCGGATGTTTCTCCTGAAAATTGTAAACGCTGTGGCACTATTAAAATATTGCTGTTCACTTGAGCCACCCAACATGAATCTGGCTCAACCAATGGCATTAGGTTGGTCCGGGACTGTCTGTTTTTCTCAAGTTATCAAGTTATAGTTACTAGTAAAGTATTTTGGACTATATGTATGTTCTTATGGTGTCTTTAGCCAGTCGATGCTGCCATTATGTCATTTACTGCTCCAGAGTGATTAGTCACATGCTATTTACGGTTCAGGTGATTGGCTCTAGACCCGAGAGCGAAATTGCGTACTTTCTGCCATTGAAATGAATGGGAACGCTAACGGATAGCTCTCTCCAGTTGTGTCAGACCTCACTAAGACAAACAGAGCAATGTTTTGATAGCACTACAGTGTTTACACTCTTTGTGGAAATCACTCAATGAAAGGGTTGTCTCTGCATATTAAAATTGGGATAGATATCTGTTTTGTTTTTTTTATCATTTTGGACACAATTATGTTTTTTTTAGCTCATTGCCCATTACTTCATTGCTGGAGGGTAGATGCCAAAAGCTAAAGCAATACTCATAGAAAATGGAAGTCACGCGCCATTTAAGCCGCAATACTCATTTAGAGCTAATTGACTGGTTAGATCCAACTGAAAACAAGAGAAAGGGCCAATTACGCTTCGGGTCTCATTGGAAATGCTTCTACTGATCCTCAACGTAAAATTGCCTTCAATGATTTGCATTTAACTGCTTCCTGTGTGAGGATTATTTTTTCCTGAGAACATTCAAACAAAATGCAGATGGGTTTTTAAGTCACTTTGAATAATGGTGCCTGCTAAATGGATCAATGTACAATAACCTTCAACAGTTTGGGGTCTGTAGGATTTTTTTTTTTTTTTTTTTCAATGTTTTTTAAAGAGGTTCTTCTGCTCACCAAGGCTGCATTTATTTGATCAAAAATACTGTAATATTGTGAAATATTATTACAATTTGAATAACTGTTTTCTATTTGAATATATAGTAAAATGTAATTTATTCTTGTGATCAAAGCTGAATTTTCAGCATCATTACTCCAGTCTTCAGTGTCACATGATCCTTCAGAAATCATTCTAATATGATGACTTGCTGCTCAGGAAACATTTCTATCATTTCTATCATTTTTTACCAGTGTTAAAACAGTTGTGCTGCTTAATATTTTAATTTTTTTATTACTTTTTTCAGGATTCTTTGATTAATAGAAAGTTCAAAATAACAGCATTTATTTTAATAAACATCATAAATATCTTTACTGTCACTTTTAATGTGTTCTTGACAAATAAAATTACTAATTCTTTCAACAAAACAAACAAAAATAATCTTACGGACCCCAAACTTTTGAATAGTTTTGACATGCCTTTAGTCAAGCTTTTCTGCATGTCTGTAGTAGCTCTTAGTTTTATAGGGTTCTTGAGTTTGTTTGACACGTGGTTTGGGGATTTATACTAAAGAAAATCTTGTATTACACAATCAAAGGTTTTTTTTTTTTTTCATATATCAAATTCAATAACAAATTTGATTTGATGCTATTTCATCCACAGAAAAATGTCTTGCACAGATAAAGTCTTTGCGATATTAAACAGACCATCATGAGTTTGCTGTGTGCTACTGGAATAACCCCCGCTCTCTTCCTCCTTTTGTTTATTGTCAGTAGAACTTTAGAAGCGCTCGAGCAGCGGGCCAGCTTATGTTGTGATTGGGTTCTGCTGATTACAAGAAGATCTGGAAGTGATTCCACAGTTGATTATGTGGTCAGCGAACAAAGGCTCTCTTTCTGAGTCGTAGCATCCGAGCAATATCGCTTGCACACAAGGCCTGAGCACCTGTTAAAGAGCACTGGAGTAGAAATAACAGACATCTATGGTTTGGAGTGGAGAAAGCTCAGGCCGTAGTTGACCTGGAAGAGAAGACTGAACGGGGATTAAGAGTTTAAGCTAATAAAAACACATACTTGTGGTGCATTATGGAATACATCGCAGTAATCCTTTTATTCATATACTATAATATACTTTTATTCAGCAAGGACACATTAAATTGATCAAAAGTGAAAGTAAAACCATTCTTTTGAACTTTCTATTCATCAAAGTATCCTTTAAAAAAAAGTTTAAAGAAATGTTTCTTGAGCAACAAATGATCATATTAGAATGATTTCTGAAGGATCATGTGACTGAAGACTGGAATAATGATGATGTAAATGATTCTCATGATTGGTTCCAGTTGTCATCTGTTGTATTGGTATAAAGCTCACAAAAACAAATAAATTAGAAGAGCAGTCTTTGATCCAAACTCACTCAGGAAAACAGACTTCACAACACTTCAATTTAGACGTAGACAGGACAAATGAACTCAGGAACACAAGGAGAATATATACAAGACCGAACGAGGAACTAATGAGTTAATTAATTAGACAACAGGTGAACAGAATGCAACAATCAAACACACTGGGAAAACTGGGTCAAATGACAGGAACACTGAAAACACAATGAAACAACGTAACTCTGACACCAGTATATTGCATAAATGCAAAAGAGGCTAAAAAGCCATATGCCCAATAATAAACATTCAATTAACTCAGGTCCACCAAAGCGTTTTTAGCAAGCTGAAAAAACGCCTGGTGCTCTTCTGAAAATGGCCAGTTGGTGGCGCTTGAGAGTGCTTTTGAGGTGCAGCGTTTTTCCAGCTGAGACGCTTTGTTTGCTATGATGATTTGAAATATCCACAGCAGGAAAGTGTTACTAGTATCTCATTTTGAAGAATATTACTGAATATAAAAAAGCAGCAACCAGCAATATTAACTTGTGAAAGTAGTTGTACAATAAGGATGATTGGTCGGTGTAGTATTTTACCCATCTGCCATTGGACAGCTGGGTAAAAGTAGTCTTAGGCTGAATGTCTGATGAATACGGCACACAAAATTGGAGACACTTCAGGAGTTTCAAAGTCGTCATCTGATTGGTTGAATTCTACAGGATTTCTGGGAGACGTGTGTGTCGCGTTCTTTAATGGTCTACCTGGAAATAAAGATGTCATGATGCCAAACCCACTCATGGAAAAGGAAAGACGTCATGTTTACAACTGTGACAATGAGCGCTTATCAGGATCAACTAAACACTAGATTTTAAGTATGTGAAGTAATTAAAGTTCGTGGCATAGGCTCTTTAAAATACATCTAAAGCTGCGTTTCCACCAAAATTACCCAGAACAATTTGTCCCAGGAACTTTTTTTTACCCCAGACCTATTGCTAGCTGTGTTTCCATAGCGGTCTTAAAGGGATAGTTCACCCAAAAATGAAAATTTGATGTTCATCTGCTGACCCCCAGGGCATTCAAGATGTAGGTGACTTTGTTTCTTCAGTAGAACACAAATTATGATTTTTAACTCCAACCGCTGCCGTCTGTCAGCCCTATAATGTGGGTCAATGGGAACTTCTTTTATAAGAGTAAAAAAAAACTTGCATAGACAAATCCAAATTAAACCCTGCGGCTCATGACGACACAATGATGCCCTAAGACACGAAACAATCGGTTTGTGTGAGAAACCGAACAGTATTTATATAATTTTTTACCTCTAAAACACCACTATGTCCAACTACGTTCAGCACTCGGTTAGTGAGGTCTGATCGCGCTCTGACAATGGCAGTGATGTCTCGCGCATATACTTCAATGAGTGCTAGACATTACTTCTGTTGTCAGAGCGCGATCAGACCTCACTAAGCGAATGCTGAACGCAGTTGGACATAGTGGTGTTTTAGAGGTAAAAAATGATATAAATACTGTTCGGTTTCCCACACAAACCGATCGTTTCATGTCTTAGGGCATCATTGTGTCGTCATGAGCCACAGGGTTTAATTTGGATTTGTCTAAGCAAGTTTTATTTACTCTTATAAAAGAAGTTCCAATTGACCAACATTATAGGGCTGACAGACGGCAACGGTTGGAGTTAAAAATCATCATTTGTGTTCTACTGAAGAAACAAAGTCACCTACATCTTGGATGCCCTGGGGGTAAGCAGATGAACATCAAATTTTCATTATTGGGTGAACTATCCCTTTAAGTACCATTTAGATAGTCCGGTGACATAGGACTGCGCACGACTTTCCAGTTCCCACTGGATTTCGTCCTCCGCATATAAGCTTAATAAAGCCTGAACCTCGTCGTCGGTCCATCTGTCGTATTTTTTAAACTCCATTGTTGATTTGAATAGCAAACAACTCTTACTGCATGCACCGCAACAGACTTTAGAAAATGATGGTTGAAATAAAATGCTGCGTGAACTCAACCAATCAGCATGTTCAGCGCCCAAGTCCCACCCACGAAAGTTCCTGAACTTTGAAAAGTACTTCTTAGCGAGGAGGAATTTTTTTACCCGGAACTTCATTTAGACCCTGATTCCTGCGGTGAAAACACACCGAGTACCACCACAAAATTCCTTGTTCCTGGGGAAAGTTCCTGTGGTGGAAATGTGGCTTAAGAGCTTCACATACCACTCTGTTATTGTATGGACATCGACTTTACATTTTCACTCCCCTAAACATGACGTGGAACAAAACAAACTGTGATTGGTTGCTTTATATGTCAGTCAGAGGACCTCTGGGCAGTTCTTCACCAATGAAAGCTGCTATGGAGTCTGCCGTCAATCTGAAGGTCTGGCTACGCGGGACTAAGTAGAAAGTGACAGTGACGAGAGCTCTGCGTTTTACCCAAAGCTGAACAGTTTTCAACTCTCATTTTCGTCAGAATGCCTTTACAAACGATTTACACAAAAATTCATTTTGCTAGTGGATGATAACTGGACTAGGGATGCACCGATATGAAAATTTTGGCCAATACCGAAAACTGATAATTCTTTATATTTAAAAGTCGATAACTGATATATTGGCCGACAAATCTAAATCCAAATTGTTGTATAATTAAAAAACAAAAACAAAAACAAAAGTCTCACCATTAAAGGCCAAAGTGCATACTGCAGTATTCTCTAAATATAAGCTAGTATTCCATTCTGAATGGTTTCGCTCAAGGGCAGGATGATTGCAGAGAGAGATTCTGATCTTAATAACAGTCTGGTTGCATCTTCCTTCCACCCCTCAGAAGTCTCGTGATGTGAACCTTTTCTGTTTAGGGAGATTGCTGCTCTTCTGAACGGAATTAATAAGCTAAAATATGATAGGCTAATGTTTTTAAGCTGAGTTAATATGACATTTAATAAAAACCCAATATCCTGTTGTCCTTTTGTGTGGTTTTCTTTTTTATTTCTGTCTCTAAACATCCTTTTTTCAAAACACATTGCTGCATATTTCATACAGCTGTAGCTACATTTAAATTTTTTGGTGCCATCATAGATAATCACAAGTTGCAAATAATTTCCTTTTTTATTATTATTATTTTTTCTTTTATTTTCATGCACGTCTACTGACTTGACAGTGTTGTTGTTATTACCTGACTGGCAATCTAAGTGCAAAATATTTGACAATAGAAAATAATGTTTTGTTGAAGGAATTTATTTTTCAGTATGCTGTAGCATGCATTCATTTTATGTTCTCTAGAAGCCAACAAAGAACCTCACAAGCGAGTGGGAAAAAATGATCAGGAGCCGGTCTAAAAGTGATTGCTGTAGGGACAAATAATAGGGTGTTTCCTTTCCCCTTGATACAAAAGATGGAGCAGCTGTACCACAAAGAAGAACAATGACTATGTAACATATCTGATTTTGTTTTTTTGTGTTTGTTTTGACAGGAACTGTGAAGGCAGAAACATCCGCTACAGAACGTGCAGCAACACAGTAAGTCAGTATAATATGTTATGAGGCCCACCAAGAATCTGTAGAAGTGCCACAGATTTATATAGAATTTGAATGCCTGTCGTTCATAAAATTATATGTTTGTTCGTTTATTAGATATTTGGACTAATTTTGGTTAGAGTGTAGCACTCGCAGCTCCATTTGACACAGTTTAACACCATTCATTTAGTGGAATTCCACAGATTTTCCCTGAAAGTTAGCACAGAAAACACTACAAAAGTCTGCAGATTAATCCCAGTTTACTCAAGGGGGATTTAACCAATTTTGCAGTGTATTTTAAACATCTTTCAAGTAAGCAATGAGGTACTCGAGGCTAGTGCTGTATCGTGAATAAGTCACGGCTGAAGGGCGTTGTTAGGCACAACGCGAAGCGGAGTAAAATCACTAAAAGCCTTCCTTCCGCCGGAAAAAAATAGTCCCTGATTGTGAACAGCAACAGAAGTTACATTATTACGCCATTAGATGGCGGCAAATATTTTCTTTATGAGGGTGTCAGTCAGTAGCGAAGACTTTTACATTGAAATGACTGAATTGAGTATGGAACAAGACGCAAATTTCATCCGTCCCATCCGAATAGGGCTTTAGTTTAAAAAATATATATATATATGTGGAATGAAATGATTTTCATGACATTTGATAGGGTTAGTTTACCCAAAAATGAAATTTCTCTCATCATTTACTCACCTTCATGTCATTCCAAATCTGTAAGATCTTCATTCATCTTCATAACACAAATGACGATATTTTTGATTAAGTCCGAGAGGTTTTTGACCTCCCTATACACAGCAATGTCATAACCAATTTCAAGGCTCCAAAAGGGAGTAAAGACATTGTTAAAATAGACCATGTGACTGCAGTGGTTCAACCTTAATGTTATGAATGCATTGTGGTGCTCACGTGTACAGCGTCAGCCAATACTGAGCCTGACGTAGAACACGAAAGCGCTGCACTGCATTTACTGTGTCAGCTGCGTAAGAGACTGACATGGAAAAGAAGAAATTGTTGAATAAAGTTGTTATTTTTGTTTTGTTTTTGTACACAAAAAGTATTCTTATCGCTTCATAACATAAAGGTTAAACCACTGTAGTCACATGAACTATTTTAACAATGCCTTTACTACCTTTCTGGACCTTGAAAGGTGCAGTGACGTTGCTGCCTATGTGTAGTTCAGAAAGCTCTCGGATTTCATCAAAAATATCTTCATTTGTGTTCTGAAGATGAACGAAGGTCTTACGGGTTTGGGACAACATGAGGGTGAGTAATTAATGACAGAATTTTCATTTTTGTGTGAACTAACATTCTTTTTCTTATGCAAGTGAAGTACATTTTCTATTCGCAAATTATTTATTCACTCTTAAACTCCTTAGTCAAACGCCTCGAAAAAAGTGAAAATAAACAGTAATGTTACGCAACCAGAATTGTTAAGTGGGATCAGAACCAGAACTTTGCTTTATGATTCAGTCAATAGTCCCCAACTGCTCTGAGAGCTGTTAGATGCCCATGCGTCTCAAGGACCATTTTAATCAAAAGCCAGTGTTTTTCTACCATTGAAGTGGTTTCATCTGCAATCACATTCCTCCTTCACCCACAATTCCAATCAGAGCCATCTGGGAAAGATTCCCAGCATAACATTTATCCCATTTCCGTCAAAACAGTGAGAACCGATGCTTGGTTTTGCCTGTCCGGCCTTATAATTGCCGTTGATGAGGTTCATTGTTGAATTGTTCTTTTTATTTCCATTACTGATCCTGACGTTGAAGACTTGTCATTTGTAATCGCTCTATCCGATGGAGACGCTTCGGTCACGGGCATCACTGATGATCTTTGCACATGGGGCTTTCTGAGCCGATCGAATGATTAAATGAGTTCAGAGTCCCAAGCTCTAGAGGAAGAGCTGTGGTTTTCTTCGGTGCACAGGAGATGACATAGGAAATATTGTGTTTCAAAACATGGAGGCTTGCCACAGTTCAATTACACTGTCACCATTCGTTAATGCACCCGGTCATCTGCATATGCTTTATGATGTTTCGCATGCGGTCACGATTTAATCTTACCACATAGAAAATAATATTTCCAGTGTCGTTGTCAGGTCAGCTGATACTTTTGGGTCTTTTAAATGTCAGTGTATCATTATATTATAGTCAAAAATGTGAAAAATATCTGATAGCTGCCAAATTTGCTTGCTTTCAATCAGGACTGTCCTCCGGAGTCAGGTGACTTTAGGGCTCAACAATGCTCCGCCCACAATGACATCAAGTACCAGGGACAAACCTACGAGTGGATACCTGTGACGTACGACTCTATTTCACCCTGTGCCCTCCGATGTCAGGCCCGGGGGAAAAGCCTGGTGGTGGAACTGGCACCCAAAGTGTTGGACGGCACTCGGTGTAAAGCGGACTCTCTGGATATGTGTATCAGTGGGATCTGTCAGGTAACCATTACTGAATGAACTTAAGCCACCTAAGCTGCCAGTGATGCACCCTATGAGTTTGAAATATCAGTGCATTACATTATAAGAGTGGGCACTATAGTGAGCATTAGTTTTTTTCTATGCACAGTTGTTTCTTTAAAGTGATACTTCATGCAAAAATAAAAATTCTGTCATCATTTGCTCACCCTCATGTCGTTCCAGACACATCAGACTTTGGTTGGTCTTTGAAACACAAATGAAGATTTTTTTAATGATATTTGAGAGGTTTCTGTCTCTCTATTGAAAGTCCAAGTAACCAAAACGTAGAAGATCCAAAAAGGTCATACAGGCTTTGTAAAATGAATCTGTATGGATTCATTCATTTTATATGGATATCATTTAAAGTGATCGTATCTCTTCACAAGACTTGAATTAAATGACTTGATTCATATGGATATATTTTACATCACCTTTATGATCTTTTTGATGTTCTAAGTTTTGGTTACATGGACTCTAAATGGTTGCACAGAAAACTCTCAGGTTTTGTTAAAAAATCTTAATTTGTGTTTCAAAGATGAACCAAAATTTGATGTTTTTGAATCAACATGAGGGTGATTAAATTATGACAGAATTTTCATTTTTGTGTGTACTATACCTTTAAGGTCTTTATGACGAAGCAAAATCACTTACCCTTCATGATTTGTTTTATGCAAATTCATGATATTTGTTAAATACCATGTATTTATAAATCATAGGTTGTTTAAAAGTAATGCATGTATATTTAGTAATACTTATCCACTGGTACAAGAGAAAGAAGAACTTTTGTCATCAGTTTGATCATCAGTTGTTTATTTGCTCAGTTTTGGCTGTTTTTGTACTTGTTTCTGGCTTAGATTTGTGAGATGTCATAAAAATGGCTGTCCAGCGGAAGTAGGAGCTTACCAGGTGCACTTGAACGCAGTATGAGATGGCAAAACTCCCAGAAAACCAAAAGTTCTGTTAGAAATTTAAATCTGAAAATGTTATTTATATATAAGTCTACTTAAGTGAGCATTTACAGCGCTTAAGTTAAGACCTCTGTCCTTTAAAGTACAGTCTAGGCTTGTTGATGAGGTGAAAAACGTTCTTCTGAAGCCAGAGTCACTTAGCATTTACGAGGGAGAATTCTTGACCTTTTAGGCCCTGTTCTGACATGCATTACAGTAATATTAGGACAATGAGAATAAGCTTTACAGCTTTATCCATTTCTTTTCCTGAATGTATTTGGATCTGATCTCCATCCACTGGAGTTACCAAACCATCTGCTTCTGCCATAGTATCAGTCTTTTTTTATTGCGTGTCCAAAAGCTTAATGTTATTGTTTGATGGTACTGACGCCAACAGGTTTTCCATTCTGGATATTTTTAACTGCTCAGCTCACATTTCCTAAAAAAAAAATATAAAAAACTTGTAGCTGAAATGAAAAGATAATGAAATAACGACCATAAACATAGGAAAACCATCTCTCTTTTTCAGTGTTACATATGTGGGGATTTGGGGTATATTTAGGTCACGATTCTGCCATATTAATCTCAGTTCTGTGTCCTCGTGTGAGCAAAAGAGAGAAAGAGGCCGAATCAACAGAAAGACAGGGGTTGAGTTTCCATTTGACCATGGCTCCAGTTTAGGAAGTTAAGAATGCAGGATTTCCAAGAAGAAGTTTCTTGGAAACTAACAAACAGTAATTACTTCTGTTGAAAGCTTGCATACATATTGATTTTGCACTAATTTAGCATTCATTTCACAAATAATGCACCTAGAGCTTGAATAACTTATGTTTTTAAAGTTTACTTTGCTATATTTGATGAAAAGCTTAACGGCTAACTTGGATCACTCATGTCTTGATAACCAATTACATTACAGCCTTGACATCATTGGATTTTGTTCAGTGTTGTGCGACAGTCAATCACTGTTTGCAGATACCATAGAAAGATGAGAAGTGCCCTAAACTCAATCATTCCTGCCAAGTCAAGTGATGAGCAATTTTTGTCTATACTCGCTGGGAAATAAAATTGGGAATTGTCTGCATAACAGTGATAAGATGTGCTGTATTTCTAAAAAAATTAAAAATAAGGCCTAGGGGAAGCATGTACAATGAAAATAACAAGGGTCCTAAAATTGACCCTTGAGGTTCTCCACATACACCACATGTTGCTGAGCTGATGTAGAAGAGAAGTTTCCTAAATTTACAGAGAATGTCCTTTCTTTTAGATCGGAGGAAAACCACTGGAGGGTGGTCGCGCAATTGTCCGTGACATCTCTTAAAAACAGTGTGTAAACTCCAAATGGAATGTTTAAGAGCAAACATGTTGAAGATTACCGATGGACTGTCGACTCATTAAATGATAAGCTATTTCCTCAAAAAAGTGGTTTATTCAGCGTAGTGAAGCCTCTCCTATGTTGACATCCATTAAAAAAAAACATCCTCTTTTCACCTCTGCAGGCTTGCCTTCAAGATGCTTTGACAGTGATCCCCAGTGTTGGGCACGTTACTATGAAAAAGTAATTAGTTATAGTTACTAGTTACTTCTCACAAATAGTAACTGAGTTAGTAACTGAGTTACATCATTATAAAAGTAACTAATTACCAAGGAAAGTAACTATTGCGTTACTTTAAAAAAAAAAAAAAAAAAATCAAATGTGTCAATTAACTTGGATGCCCCCGATATTAAATATTAAAATAAATTATTATTTGTTTAAAATTATGTTTTAAATTAATCTATTTGTTTATGAAAAGTGAACAACATGAGTAAGATAGGATACATCATAAGATGCGCAATATATCGGGAGACATGGAGTGGGTCAGACGTGATTTTGAGCACTTCATTAAGTTTTGTTTTGTAGAAAGCCTTTCTTTAAAGTGAATTTCATCTTGTAAAAATTGTATCTTAATTTTAATCAATGTTTCATTGACCAATTGCCTGGATTTAATAAATAAGAAGCAAATATAACAGAAAATATAATCATGACAATATAATCATGGCGCCGGCGCGATCACTTGCACGTGAACTGGAGCGCGTCTTACAGGCTAAATGATCCGAAACTCAGCGGCTGCTTGCCTCACAGACATGAGAAATATATCTATAGAAAGCTTGAAATGTCTACTTTTAAATGAAATAATTAAACATGAAAAGAAATAGGTTACTCTCTGATTATGTAATCTGAATGAAATGTGCATTTTCTCTCTAAGAGCGTCCAGTGAGATGATGAGAGTCAGCAATGTCAACTTCATCTTTGCAGCCGACACAGATTCAGAAAACATTAGTTTATTAATAAACAATTAAAATGTCTCCTTGCTGTTTTTGTCACATTCATAATCATTACTTTTGCCGGTTCTTTATGGCAAGCTTTATATATTATTATATATTTATATATGCGCTTGAGTGCTATATAGCCTATATTACGTAAACGCTCATTATTATGGTTTATTCTCTCCAGTATTTAAGAAATCAAATTAATATAAATGTGATTAGTCTAGTAATGGCTTAAATGAACAACTACTAGTCCAACACACACACCAGAGAAAAAACTTTGCAGCTCCTATGACTGAGAGAGAGCTTACGCGGATGAAAACCGCTTCAGTGAGCTCAATTATAGTAACGCAGCATTTTTTTGTCAGTAACGGTAACGGGGGAAAAAGTAATTAGTTTAATTACTCGTTACTGAAAAAAGTAACACCGTTAGTAATGCCCTTTATTTATAACGCCGTTATTATATCTTTATTAGTTTATGATAGTGTTGTCACGATACTGGAATTTTCCTCGAAAAATATCAATATTCGATGCCATTTTCGATACCACGAGGGAAAACTGCCAAATATACTGACATACAGTTAATTTGTTGTTATCTAATATTTTTTTGATAATTTGGATAATTTTGTTGAAATAGCTTACACACAGGCTTTATTTGAATCATTTAACTACATTTACAAAAAAAAAGACAAGTGAACAGTCAGTAATAATGTAAGAACAAATAAACAAATTGCAAATGATAGCACAAATAAATAGAATAAAATAAAGAGACAAATTAAATAAACATGGCTTTTAAGTTTTTCAGGTGGGTCTAACAGTAGTGTTCAGGTAAGAAATAATACAGAAATGAAAGTAATCAAATGTAAAACAACACTTTACTTAATTGTAAAATTAAATACAGATTAATGCTTACAATTAAAGTTACAAAAGTTATTCAGTCAAGAGCAGCGAGTGATTTTCTCTGCCTTTTGTTCTCTGATTAACCTGACAGACAGCAGCAGGTTTATTAGGCTGCTGTCACTTTAAGAGCTAATGCACGAATCCAATGTAGGCTGTGACACAACATACACTTTATTTCTCAACTATTTACATTCCTAAACTGACTGTGTTTACCTGAAAACTGTGCAAGATGTTATTGACATAATGCTGTATGTATTTGACCGTTTAAGCGCAATAAGCCTTGAAAAAGAGCTCAATTTGGTTCTCGCGATCTGTTTCTCGCGATTTCCCTTAAATAGATCAGTGGTGTGTGAGCGTTTGGTTGTGAATGCAAAACCTGCAGGAATGACTAAAATTATGCGCAATACAAGCACTATTCAACCGGAGCGAATGAGACAAGTAAGTGACAGGAGGTGGTGTGTGTCAATTCACTGTCGGAGAGAAGAGAGAGTGAGAACACGCAGCTGATATCAGTGTATCTATACTGCAGAAAAGGAGTACTGGAACCGTTTCAGATATTTCAGTATCGACGCATATAGAAATATCAATATTTTTGACAACACTAATTTACGATTTGTTTAACGGTCATATCTAATGCGTTATTGGATAGATCTGTTAAACAAAACAAAAAAAGTAAACGGTAAATGGAAAAGTATTATAGCGTCGCCAGTTGAGCAGAAATAGATAATCATGTTTCGCTTGGTCCCTTCAAAGTTGCTTTGGATTTCCTCCTCAGCGTAAAGGTTGAGAAGTTCCTGGACCTCGGTGTCAGTCCATCTATTGCAGTTTTCATGTTCGTGGAGTAAATATATAGGTTATAAACTGTGTTTACACAGCTTTTTAAAAAAGGCAGTGTAGTAAGGTTAGTTGATACGGGAAGAAGGAGGCGGGAACTGGTGAACGTTTAAACAAACTTTAATATTCAAAATAAACAACAAATATCCCGGCAGACCCTCATGGACGTCTACCGGCCACGCAAACATAATAAAACATAACATAATAACCAGGTATAGGTCCTCTCTCGTCATTCATTGTTGTTGCTCCCCTTTTATGCTTCCGGAACTCCTCTGTGAGCGATTCGAGACCGGTGCAACGCGCAGCTGACGCTCGTTAACACTCGCTCCGTTCCCTCATGGCTTTCGCCTGCCACGAGACTGCGCTCTACTCCCCCCGTGGCCTGTCTCGGCGGCCGCAGCACCTGGGGGTAAGGACAGTCGAGACGAGAAAAAAGGAGACGGAAGCACGGGGAGCGACAGACGAGAGAGGGAAGAGAGGAAAAACAAAATTCTTGGTCCTGTTCCCGGACACATTGCCGCTCGGTATTCAGCCAGCCGAGAGGCTCTTCCTTGCGGTGCCATGCGATTGTACTGGACACTCGGTGGACGGCTTGATCCTCCTCTGCTCCCTGGTGGCTGGTGATGGCTCCTCCGGCTGAGGGCACCTGGCAGTGAGTTCCCTGTTCCCTGCTCCTCCCCTTCATGGCGGACCGTTGCAGGCTCCGGCCCACGGTGAATGGCGGCGACTCCTCCGCTCCCTCTTGGGTGGCAGCCACCTCACCTTGACCAAGTGTCACGTATTGCACACAAAGACAAGATGGTAAAATCCAAGCACAGCTTTAATGGGATAATCCAAACACATAATCCAGGAAACAGGCAAGGGTCAAACTCCACAGAAACAGTCCACAAAAACAGAAAGCCAGAGATACAAAAGTGCACGTAACATAATACAACAAACCACAAACAAAGACAGAAACAACTGAGTATAAATAGACAGAACACTAATTGCAAACTCAAAACAGCGGGTGCAATGAAAGATAATGAGTCCAGGAAGTGGGTTATGGGAAATGAAGTTCCGAGTGATGAAAACCAAGAGTCCAGATTGGAGTGCCCTCTAGTGGCAGACAAGGGCACTCCCAATAATGATCATGACACTCAGGAGCACGGCAGGAAGCTCTCCGTTCCACTTGCTGTATGCTTGCTCCAACACCACCGCCTTGGGCAGCCACTCGTGGTCTTCAGTCTTCCACGCTGCCCGACCTCCTCAGCACTGCGATCCCCCTCAGCAGCGAGGGCTCTCCGACAGCATGTCCCTCCTTTTTCCCCCGGGTTTTGGCACCAATGTAGTAAGGTTAGTTGATACGGGTAGAAGGAGGCGGGAACCGGCAAACGTTTAAACAAACTTTAATATTCAAAATAAACAAACAACAATACGAAAGTAAAGGCCACACAAACATAATAAAACATAACATAAAATCCAGACCTGTTCCTCTCTCATCCTTCAATGTTGTCGCTCCCCTTTTATGCTTCTGGAGCTCCTCCGTGAGAGATTCAAGACCGGTGCAAAGGTCTCGAATCTTGCGCCACCGGCCTTGTGGCTCTTGCCCTCCCTACTTGTCACAGGCTTGTACCGGTGTTTCGCATGCTGATGGTTCCTATTGAGCTAGGTTAGACCCTACTCTGAAGTAGGAGCTAATTTAGTCCCCCAAAAGGCATTCCTAAAACTAAAATCACTCCTTCCTGTGGTGCGAACATGCCAAAACACGGTTACTTCTGCCAATAGTTATAGGAGGAACTGTGAAACCGTTCATCCAGTGTGAAAGTCACTATTTACTGTCATATATTTACCCCAAAATGACTGACTTTCTTTTCTCCCCATGAAAGTAGTCCATACAACTTGCACACAATATTCCAAGTCCTCATTAGCTTTGTGTGAGGAACAGGCTGGAACAAGTCATAATTCACTGAAAATCTTAAAAAAATCTCTTTTGTGGTCTTGAGTTTATTTAAAAATGGCACATAAAAGGCATGTTCTGCCAGGTTTGACATTGCTCTTGCATGTTTCAGAACTGAATGTGATGTGCCAGTTTGAATAGGTAGAGTATGAATTCAGGGTTATGAGATTTGAGAGCTACACCAGAGAAAACAACATTTTAACCAAATTACGGATTAAATTTAAAGGTGTTTATCTATTCCTCACACAAAGCTTATCGTATGGCTTTGGGAAGACTTGTTTTGAAGTCATACAAGTTTGGAACAGCATGACGTTAAGTAAATGATGACAAAATTTTGGGGTGAACTTTCTCAGAGTTATCTAAATGTTTAAAGAAACACGTAATAAACTCTAACCAAACCATATAGAATTATCAGAATTGAAAGCAGTACTGCACGGTAACTGAATTCTACAGTGTTGATGAAACTTCTCTTGAGTTGCTCCTACTTTGACCTCAGCCCGTGTGAGTATTAGGTAAATTGGCGTAAATGAAGCTTGTCTGTTTACTTGTGCTTGTTTACCAGAGCTACTGCTGTTTGCTTTCTCTGGCTACTTTCCCTATTGCCCTGCTAGTGTAAACAGAATTTTGCATTAAAACTGGGCAGCTTTTCTTGCACAGATGGCAGATTCTTTGCACAGCATCACTGTCACTAGCACAGATTTCTGGGTAAATATTGAGGATACTGGGAGCGAACTTGAGCGCAAGGGATGAAAACCTGTGAAAAATGATTCAGTATTCTCTTAAGTTTTATATGTTGGCTGTCCATGAATTTTTATGATGCTAGTTAGAGTTTAAACATTGTAGTTTGGAGCCGTGCTGTGCCAGTGGCCAGTGCATTCATTTTACAGTCAGTTTCTGTTCTGTTATGGAGGAAGCATGATTTTTTTGGTTGAGGTCCTGCAATCAGGTGCTCTGGGGATGAATCAGGAAAATGTTCACTACAAAATGCTGTAGTGGATAATGAGCCTAATTTGGAGAGTAAGTCAAGTCTCAAGTCATTTTTTCTGACTTGAGTGCAACTTGACTGCCATTCTATGTCCTTTCTGTCTCATTTTGCCTTTTTTTCTGAGTGATTCCTCTGTCATTTATTACAGGAAGTTGGCTGTGACAGACAACTGGGGAGCAATGCTAAAGAGGACAACTGTGGCGTGTGCGCCGGAGACGGTTCCACCTGCCGACTGGTCCGAGGTCAGGCGCTGCCCCACGTGTCACCTGAAGAACGTAGGTACACCCATGCATAAGCACATTCTTGCTCTGTTTGTTGATCTCAGTGACATTTGGACTGGGATTGGTTATAAAGTTAGTGTTTGAGTTTTGATTTTTGATCATATATTGTACATGATTAATACTAATATTTATTTGTCTTCATTTCTTCATGTTTAACCATTAAATCGCCAAGCTTTTAGGGAGCCCTTAAAGGATTAGTTCACTTCAGAATTCAAATTTCCTGATAATTTACTCACCCCCATGTCATCCAAGATGTTCATGTCTTTCTTTCTTCAGTCGAAAAGAAATTAAGGTTTTTGAAAAAAAAAAAAAATTCCAGGATTTTTCTCCATATAGTGGACTTCAATGGGGTTCAACGGGTTGAAGGTCCAAATGTCAGTTTCAGTGCAGCTTCAAAGGGCTCTACATGATCCCAGACGAGGAATAAGGGTCTTATCTAGAGAAACCATTGGTCATTTTCTAAAAAAAAATAAACATTATACTTTTTAACCACAAATGCTCGTCTTGCACTGCTCTGCGATGCGCCACGTATAACATAATCATGTTGGAAAGGTAGGCGGAAGGACCAAGCAAGTGTTTAGAAAGCAAACGTGCAAATATTAAGTCAAACAGCCTTTACAAAAAAAGGTAAAACAACGATATCAGAAGATTTTGAAGTTGGAGGAGAAAATGAGATGAAGTTTTTCACCCTACCGCGGTACTTCCGCCTACGTCACGAGTGACCTTTCCAACATGATTACATAATGCGTGGTGCATCGCAGATCAGTGCAAGACGAGCATTTGTGGTTAAAAAGTATATAATTTTTTATTTTTTTTATGAAATGGCCAATCATTTTTCTAGATGAGACCCTTATTCCTCGTCTGGGATCATGTAGAGCTCTTTGAAGCTGCACTGAAACTGACATTTGGACCTTCAACCCGTTGAACCCCAGTGAAGTCCACTATATGGAGAAAAATCCTGGAATGTTTTCCTCAAAAACCTTAATTTCTTTTTGACTGAAGAAAGAAAGACATGAACATCTTGGATGACATGGGGGTGAGTAAATTATCAGGAAATTTGAATTCTGAACTAATTCTTTAACACTTCTCTACAATGGTTGGTTTATAAACACTCCTCATTACAAGTTTGGCAAAATGGTTGGTTCATGTTGCATTCCCAAATGCAAGTTATCCACCTTATTCCTGACGATCCTACTGTGTTTTGAATTATGGGTTGCACTTCCGGTTTGGGGAACTTCCATTCAAAAGACTGAAATGAATCATTTCAAATCACAAGGTTGTGCTACAAATAAAGCTTATCCATCAGTTTGACTCAATGAGCTGTCAATTTTCCTTCATGTTTTATTTTTAGACATCATGAAAATAACGTTACGCTTGGTATTTTAACGTGACGTGTTTTAACAAGAATATCTACGGCAAGAGCTCTTTTCAGTCGCTGCAATCTTTTCCTCATGATTATTTTCTTTTTTCCCTTTGCATTCTGCTGTAGTGGTATGGAAAATGACAACATATACTTCACATTTATGGTCTGTTCTCCCGATTTAATTTACGATATATTCCATTAATAATTTACTGGAATGTTCGAAGAATCTCTCGTTTTTCTCCTCAAATCCTCACGTCTCTTTCCAGGTTTGTTTTCAAAGGTAAATACAATTTATTATCTGTCAAAATGACGGAAATCACTTTGAAATAGTATCACGCTGTAATGAAGAGTCTGGAGATAGCGGATCCATTTGCAGCTTTATTGTAAAAGACAGGTAAATACAGACTTGGGCTAGGCAGTGTCGTAACCGGGGACAGGCAGGAGTTCAGGGCTGGCAGCGATATACAGGGTCGGGTCACAGGCAAGGATCGAGGCAGGCGGCAAGAGTTCACAGACGATAGACAGGCAAGGTTCGGGGTAGGCAGCAAGGTTCAGCAGAGTAAAACAGTCCGGATCGTAACAATAAATCAGTCCACAAATAAACGCTCAGAAATGACCACTAGTAGCAAATCAAGACTTCGCGACTGTGTGTGTGTGTGTGCGTCTTAAATAGTGTGGTGTGATATGGTGCAGGTGGGAGGTGATCAGTCCCAGGAATGCGGGCCTCTGGGAAATGGAGTCCAAATGGGTGCGAATCAGTATTCCGGAGAGGGTTCCCTCCGGTGGTCCGGAGGATGCACCGGAGGAGCTGTATTCGTGACAGAGCCCCCACCCTGCGAGCGGCTCCAGACGCGAGGAGGCTGACGCCGGGGTCTACCACGAGGTCGTGGGGCCGGTCTCTCTGGATGCGTCCGGTGGAACTCTTCCACGAGGTTGGGGTCTAGCACATCATTAGCATTGACCCAGGATCGCTCCTCTGGACCGTACCCCTCCCAGTCTACCAGGTATTGAAGCCTCTGGCCCCGGCGCCTTGAGTCGAGCAGTTCTCGGACACGATAGGCCTCCTCGCCCTCTATCAACAGCGGTGGGGGTTGCGGCTCCTCAGCCTCCTCCGGATCCCCTCCCGGGCCCCCAGAGGGTTTCAGTAACGAGACATGAAAGGTGGGAGAAACACGGTAATTAGTGGGTAAGTCTAAACGAAATGATACTGGAGTGATTTGTTTTGTAATTTGAAAGGGCCCGACATACCTGGGACTGAGTTTTTTGCATGGAAGTCTCAATCGGAGATCCCGGGTGGAGAGCCATACCCACTGTCCCACAGCATACTGAGGTGGAGGTCGTCGGCGTCGGTTCGCCTGAATCCTTTGCCTCCTGACAGCGCGTTGGAGGTGTTGATGAGCAGCATCCCACGTCTCCTCACTTCTCTGCATCCAAGTGTTGATTGCGGGTAACTCTGAGGGTTCGCCAGACCATGGAAACAAGGGTGGTTGATACCCCAGCACACACTGAAATGGCGTCAAGCCAGTGGAGGGTTTTTGTAGTGAATTCTGCGCATATTCTGCCCACATGAGGTAACGGCTCCATTCTGTTTGTTGATGATGACAATAAGTGCGGAGGAAGCGATTAAGTTCCTGATTCATACGTTCAGTTTGACCATTGGATTCTGGGTGGTAGCCTGACGTGAGACTGATGTTAACATTCAATTGCTTGAAGAACGCCGCCCAGACTCGGGAGGTGAATTGGGGTCCCCTATCGGACACAATATCCTCAGGTAAGCCATAGAGTCTGAATACATAATTGCATAATGCTTCTGCCGTTTCGAAAGCTGTGGGTAGCTTGGGGAGCGGTATCAGTCGACATGCCTTGGAGAACCGATCTATTACTGTCAGTATTGTGGTGTTACCTTGAGAGGAGGGTAGATCCGTGATGAAGTCTATCGCAATGTGTGACCACGGCCGGTGAGGGATGGGTAATGGTTGAAGTAATCCAGCAGGCAGCTGATGATTGGTCTTGGAGATCTGGCATGCAGTGCATTGATGGATGAATTGAATAACATCTTGTGACATCGTTTCCCACCAGAAGCAGGTTCTGCAGCAGGTTGAGTGTGGCGGTGATTCCGGGGTGACCAGAACTGGGCGTGTCATGTACCTGATGCATCACTTTGTCTCGGAGGTGAGCAGGTACAAAGGTGCGATCGAGTGGACAAGTATTCGGCGGGGCTACCTGTTCATTGGCCTGTGTCAATTCTGTCATAATGTCCCACTGGACTGGAGCAAGAAGGAGAGACTCTGGAATGATGTGTTCTTCGGTTTTGTTCTGCTCGATGCATTCGGCTTGTCGAGACAGAGCATCTGCTTTGGTATTCTTAGACCCAGGTCTGTAGGTGACTTTGAAATCGAATCGAGTGAAGAACATTGCCCAACGGGCCTGACGTGGATTTAGTCTTTTTGCTGAACGTAAATATTCCAGGTTCTTGTGGTCGGTGAACACGGTGAATGGGTGTTGAGCTCCCTCCAGCCAATGCCGCCATTCCTCGAGGGCGGCTTTCATAGCTAACAGTTCTCGGTCCCCAACGTCGTAATTCCGTTCTGCCGCGGATAACTTTCGTGAGTAGAAGGCACATGGGTACATTTTCTCGGCCTCGCCCTGGCGTTGTGAGAGAATAGCACCAATACCAGTGCTAGATGCGTCCACTTCCACGATGAATGGCCGTTCTGGGTCGGGGTGATGAAGGATGGGAGCTGAAGTGAATCGGTTCTTTAACTCTTGAAATGCCAGATGTGCTTCGGGGAACCAGTGAAGACGAGAGGAGGAGCGTTTCGTCATGGATGTCAAGGGTGCCGATACACTGCTGAAGTTTCGGATGAATCGTTGGCGAAGGATAAAAGTTGGCGAAGGATAAAAGTTGGCGAAGGATAAAAGTTAGGATAAAGGATAAAAGGATTGGCGAAGGATAAAAGTTGGCGAAGCCCAGGAATCGCTGCATTTCTTTGAGGGTCTGTGGTTTGGGCCATTCCAATACCGCTCTTACTTTATTGTCATCCATAGCTACCCCATCTCTGCTGATGATGTATCCCAGGAAAGTTGTGGATGTTTGATGAAACTCACACTTTTCGGCTTTGGCATACAGTCGGTGTTTGAGCAGTCTTTGAAGCACCATTCGTACGTGTTGCACATGTTCTTCGTAGGATGCAGAGTATATCAGAATGTCGTCTATGTAGACGACCAACCCACCGATTTAGCATGTCTCGGAATACCTCGTTGATGTAAGACTGGAACACGGCTGGACTGTTGGACAGCCCGAACGGCATAACAAGGGTTTCGTAGTGGCCAGTGGTTGTGGAGAAAGCGGTTTTCCACTCGTCCCCCTCCCGGATGCGAATGAGATTATAGGCACATCGAAGATCCAATTTGGTGAAGTATTTGGCCTGTCTTAGTTGCTCGAGTGCTGCTGGTACCAAAGGAAGTGGGTAGCGGAATTTTACGGTGATGTCGTTCAAGCCCCTATAGTCAATGCAAGGGCGGAGACCCCCGTCCTTTTTCTTGACGAAGAAGAAACCGGCAGATGCTGGTGATGTAGACGGCCGGATAAATCCCTTCGCTAACTCCTCTTCGATATACTTTTGCATGGCTATAGTTTCAGGTTGAGATAGGGGAAAGATTCGACCTTTGGGAGGTGTGGTGCCCGGTATCAGGTCGATGGCACAGTCCCCGGGTCTGTGAGGAGGGAGTTCAGTGGATTTCTCTTTGCTGAAGGCCATGACCAGGTCAGAGTATTCAATGGGTATTTCTGGTTCCTCAGCAGTCTCGTTACGTACCTCCACAGCTCGAAGAGGCAATGGGCGAATTTGTTGAAGACAGTGCTCGTGACAACGTTCGTCCCAGTGAAGAATCTCCCCCTCCTTCCATGACACATGTGGGTTATGTGAGCGGAGCCAGGGTAAACCAAGGACAATAGAACTCTGTGGTGCATGAATTATGTAAAAGCGGATGGGTTCTTGATGTAAGATGCCGATTTGTAGTTTGACTTCGGTGGTGAGATGTGTAATTTTCCCCTCCCCAATGGGTCTCCCGTCTAGCGCCTCCACTGTCAGGGGAAAATGACATTGAGTTAATGGAATGCTGTGTTCCCTGGCAAAAGTGTCTGACATGAAGTTCCCTGCTGCCCCAGAGTCCAGAAGGGCGTGTGTGGCAATGCGCTGATCATTTACCAGAATCTGAGCAGGTATTTTTAAGCAGTTGGAGGAATATTGGTGGAGCGAGAGGGGACTCACCGTTGTGGACTTGGTAGCGGGAGGACGGATCGGGCAGTTATTCTTGATATGACCGGCTTGGCCACAGTAGAAACATAGATGGAGTTGACGTCTTCTCTCTCTTTCATCGGGATGTACGGGGGTATAACCGAGTTGCATGGGCTCCGGGGTTGTGTTGCTGATCGGGAGAGCTCGGCTCGAGCGCCGAGTGCGTAGCAGATTATCTATATGTATGGCTAGGTCAATGAAAGCGTCCAGAGAGCTGCCCTCATCTCTGCAGGCCAACTCAGCTTGTAAGTCCATCGTTAGGCCCCGGCGGAATAACAATTTCAAAGTATCTTCAACCCAATTAGTCTGTGCTGCCAGAGTGCGGAATTGTAATGCGTACTCGGCGGCGGTGGTTTTTCCCTGGGTCAGTGAGAGTAGTTGATCACCCGGACTCCGACCACCCTCTGCATGTTCAAACACGTCTCTGAAGCGTTGCAAGAAAGTTGTGAAAGAGGGGAATGCTGAACCGTCGTCACGCCAAATGGCGGTGGCCCAGTCCAGAGCTCTCCCCGTTAACAGTGAGCAAACAAAGGAAATGCGGCTTAAATCGGTGGGGTACATAGATGGTTGTTGGTTCACATACAAGGAGCATTGCAGTAAAAATCCCTTACATTTGCTGGGGGTTCCGTCGAACTTTTCGGGGAGTGCCAGGCGAGGATTCGAGACGGCTGGTGTCGGAGGAGTTGGGACAACAGGTGCGGCGGCCTGTGCAGCAGCAGACTCAGGCGGATTGAGGCGGAGGCTCTGGAGGGTCTTCACCAGCTCTTCGGTGAGTGAAGTGAGGCGTGAGAGCTGGTGATGGTGCATGGCGAGCTGGCTGGCTTGAGCAGTTAGTTCCGTCGAGATCTGGGCCAAAGCTGCTGGATCGGTTGGCGGCGAAGTCTTCTGTAATGAAGAGTCTGGAGATAGCGGATCCATTTGCAGCTTTATTGTAAAAGACAGGTAAATACAGACTTGGGCTAGGCAGTGTCGTAACCGGGGACAGGCAGGAGTTCAGGGCTGGCAGCGATATACAGGGTCGGGTCACAGGCAAGGATCGAGGCAGGCGGCAAGAGTTCACAGACGATAGACAGGCAAGGTTCGGGGTAGGCAGCAAGGTTCAGCAGAGTAAAACAGTCCGGATCGTAACAATAAATCAGTCCACAAATAAACGCTCAGAAATGACCACTAGTAGCAAATCAAGACTTCGCGACTGTGTGTGTGTGTGTGCGTCTTAAATAGTGTGGTGTGATATGGTGCAGGTGGGAGGTGATCAGTCCCAGGAATGCGGGCCTCTGGGAAATGGAGTCCAAATGGGTGCGAATCAGTATTCCGGAGAGGGTTCCCTCCGGTGGTCCGGAGGATGCACCGGAGGAGCTGTATTCGTGACACACGCAATGCATTTTTTATTAAGGCAAAGTAAGTTACATAATACAGATACAGTGATATTTAACCCGTCCATTATTGCTGTGGAAGGAATCGTGCTTTTGGGGTTATTCAGGGTCACTTTTACACTTTTAATTGTCCTTTTAATGTTCAATGGTGAAGGGTGAGTAGAATAATGTCATCTCATTGTACCCAGTTTAAAAAAAAAATATTGCATTCATAGTGCGAGCCCTACACTGATTGTTTACAGCTTAACGGAAGTTACACCCATAATTCTCGCAAAGCGCCATGGGGCGTAGGAATAAGGTGGATAAGTGACCCAAACTCAGAGCGGATGAAGAGATAAAGCAGCATTTAATGTGAACTGCTCCGATATGACACACTGAAAGCACTGGATCATGAGCTTTTCATGTGGTAAAGATGTGCTTCACTCTGAAACACACAGTGCCATTTGATAATCACACTAAGCCATATAACGATTTTGGTTTTATTCCAATTAACCAAGCTGCTCTATATATATGCCTTTTTTTTAAGTTTATTGCTGTATCAAATCAAATAATCCTCAAGGTTCAGAAACACTAAAGCCATAAACGGTTGTGTTTTAGGCAGTCTTACATTCCCTGTGGTCTTCAGTTAGTACAGGCATTGGCAACTTTATTAGCCTGCTTAATTTATATGATTGCCAGCAGTCGGATTGTTTGCATTCTGGGGCTGAAGATAGAGTTATTGATTCCCTTTAAAGCGTGTGAGGGAATCTCAGTCCATTTGTGAGAAATAACACACTTCATTCTGTGGCTCTTGCTTGTAAATAGCTAGTTGTCATTTATTTAAGATTATTACCCAAATACTCAGTTTGTGTTTCTGTCTGCTGGGCAAGCATTTGGTTTTTAGGCAGGACGCCATTGCTGAAATCATGTCTGTTTAAAAATATCAAATAACCAAACTGTTTTATATAACAACCACACCCCAAATTAATTAAGACAGCTAATTTTTATTTCTGCACGAAGAATGTTGCCTTTAAACATGCCAGCCTGAGAAGCGCAAGGCTATTTCTGTGGCACTTTACAGCATTCGTGCCTTGAGTTTTATATTGGTTTTGGTAGATTCTGCAGAGTCTTGTGTTTGATGGCTGCTGAGGATTTTTCCTTATCCAAAAATTCCTTTGTCTTACAGCAGTGTGCTCAAATGGCTCTGATTACGGCTCTGTTCCAAATCCTAGCGAGTTGCGTAGGCAGCTTTTTAAGCCATCATAGACACACTCCCCACACAAAGCCTGTTCCAAAGCGTAGGTAGCATGACTTTGCTGCCTTCTAAGATAACTTTGGCAACATCACATGTGTCCTTTGAGGAAAATGCATTGCGAGATGGATAATACAAGACAAGTTAATTAAAATATACAGTACCATTCCAACGTCTATAAAATGTGTAGTGTTTTGGAAAGAAGTCTCTTATGCTCATTAAGGCTGATCAAAAATACAGTAAAAACAGTAAAATTGTGAAATAATATTACAGTTTAAAATATGTGTTTTCTATTTGAATATATTTTAAAATGTAATTTATTCTTGTAATCAAAGCTGAATTTTCAGCATCATTACTCCATTCTTCAGCAGGGTTATTCCTGCATTGAAAATATTTTGGTGGCCACCAAAATTAAACTTTGTCCCACAAAATATTTGATACCCGCTGATATCTGGCTGCTTTAAAATGTTCTTGTGGGTGTTTGTGTAAGCTCTCTGTGAACAGCATCAAATGTTTCTATTTACAGCATGTTTTTACAGCGTTGAGCCTTGCAGCCAATCACAGACATATCTGTTGAAGATGTGAATGCAATGGCCAATCAGATGTGTTTAAGTTAGTCAGAATCTGCTCAGTGCCGCTCAAAATGGCTGGGTTTTTGTTTTCTACATGCCTGTGAATGCTTTCATTATAACCAACAAAGTACACTCAAAAAAATGCTGGGTTAAAAACAACCCAAGTTTGGTTGAAAATGGACAAACCCAGCGATTGTATTGTTTTAGCCCAGCGGTTGGGTTAAATATTTGCCCAACCTGCTGGGTAGTTTTATTTAACCCAACTCTTGTTTAAAAATGACTATATGGCTGGCTTAAAATGAACCCAGAATAGGTTGGAAATTAAAAATCAGACACATAATTACTAGAGGCAACAATAATAATCAAAAGGTGAACATTTATTAATAAGCAATTTAATACATGTTGATTGTTTAAAGGTGCCATAAAAATTAAAATTGTATTTACCTTGGTATAGTTGAATAACAAGAGTTCAGTACATGGAAATGACATACAGTGAGTCTCAAACTCCATTGCTTCCTCCTTCTTATGTAAATCTCACTTGTTTAAAAGACCTCAGAAGAACAGGCGAATCTCAACATAACACCGACTGTTACGCAACAGTCGGGATCATTAATATGTACGCCCCCAATATTTGCATATGCCAGCTCATGTTCAAGGCATTACACAAGGGCAGGACGTCTGGAGCTGCACAGCTGAATCATCAGACTAGGTAAGCAAGCAAGGACAACAGCGAAAAATGGCAGATGGAGCAATAATAACTGACATGATCCATGATAACATGATATTTTTAGTGATATTTGTAAATTGTCTTTATAAATGTTTCGTTAGCATGTTGCTAATGTACTGTCGTTTATTACTGTATTCACTGAGACGAGCCGTCGCTATTTTCATTTTTAAACACTTGCAGTCTGTATAATTCATAAACACAACTTCATTCTTTATAAATCTCTCCAACAGTGTGTAATGTTAGCTTTAGCCACGGAGCACTATCAAACTCATTCAGAATCAAATGTAAACATCCAAATAAGTACTATACTCACATGATCCGAAGCATGCATGCAGTATGCATGATGAACATTTTGTAAAGGTCCATTTGAGGGTTATATTAGCTGTGTGAACTTTGTAAATGCACTGTATTATAGTCGAGAGCTCCGGGGGCGGGGAGCGCGTGATTTAAAGGGGCCGCAGCTTGAATCGGTGCATAGTTAATGATGCCCCAAAATAGGCAGTTAAAAAAATTAATTAAAAAAAATCTATGGGGTATTTTGAGCTGAAACTTCACAGACACATTCAGGGGACACCTTAGACTTATATTACATCTTGTGAAAAAACGTTCTAGGGCACCTTTAATTATTATTCATTAAACTTATTAATAAATGTTCATTTCATTTGTTCAACCTATTTTGGGTTAATTTTAAGCCAGACATACAGTAATTTTTAAACAATAGTTGAGTTAAGTAAAACTACCCAGAAGGTTGGGTAAACATTTAACCCAACCACTGGGTTAAAACAACCCATTTGCTGGGTTTGCCCATTTTCAACCCAACTTGGGTTGTTTTTAACCCAGCATTTTTTTAGAGTGTATAAACATGATATCAATAAGAGATTCATCGCACAGTGTAGACGGCAAGAGTTCAGCTTTGAGTTCCTCGTAATAGACAGCTTCAGTGGTTATAATGGCAGCAATCTTTGCTCACTTTCTGTATATAATATATAGCGCTTTGAGTTTGAGAAAAGCACACTATAAACAAAATGTATTATTAGGGGCCAAGCACCGAAGGTGCGTAGGCACCTATTGTATCTGTTGGCGTTCCGTACGCTTATTATTATTCTTCTTCCGTTTCTTCTTCTTCTTCCGCTCTTGAAGTCTATGGCCGCCCATAGAACCGCTTGCGGGAAAGTTGTGAAATTTGGCACACAGTTAGAGGACAGTCTGACCTTTGTCCATAGCAAATTTGGAGTCTCTAACTCAATCCCTCTAGCGCCACCAGCTGTCCAAACTTGCACTTATGTTTTTGTTAATAACTTTTGAACCGTAAGGTCTAGAAACAAAATTTTTTCCTCTGATTCCTTGGGTCAAGTCGAATCGATTGCACCCTATGACGTCATTTTCCGTCATGAAAATTTTTCCACCATTTTGAATTTTCTGAAAAACCTACTTTTTCGAACTCCTCCTAGGCCGTTACTCCGATTTTCATGAAAATTGAATCAGATCATCTTCAGACCATGCTGACAAAAAGTTATGGAATTCAAGTCGATTCCTCAAACCGTTTTCGAAAAACTCGCAAACGAATTGTACGTAGTGCTTGCGAAAACAGAAGTAAGGCTGTATCTCTGCAACACTTTATCATATTCAGACCAAACTTGGTACATGGCATAACAAGCATGACCTGAGGTACCATGCAGTGTTTCGGCGCAGCGCCACCTACTGGTGCGGAGATATGAAAAATGGACATTTTTGCTTATAACTTCTGATGAGTTTGTCCAAAAATCATATATTTGGTCTCGTTAGATTCAGGGCATCATGTCGAGTCGATTGATATCCAATTTTCCCATATCGGCAATTTAGGCCGTCGGCCATTTTGAATTTTGTGCTAAAATGCTGTATTTTACGAATGCATTAGCGTATCTTTATGAAACTCGGTATGGGTCATCAGGACAATGCCCTGAAGGAGTCTGAGAAGTTTCGGCACAGCGCCACCTTGTGGTCAAAAGTTATAACAAAATTTACAAAAATGCTAATAACTTTTGACTATATTAACCGATTGTAATGAAACTGGTCTCAGTAGATTCTGTGGGTTATGTTGAGAACATAGATATCAAATTTGCTATAGTCGGCTGAACTTCCTGTCCGCCATATTGTTTTTCTTTAAAAACCTACTTTTTCGAACTCCTCCTACACCTTTGCTCTGATTTTCACCAAAATTGAAATGTATCATCTCCAGACCATGCCGACAAAAAGTTATGGATTTCAAGTCGATACGTCAATCCGTTTTCGTATACCGGAGCAACGAATTTGAGGCATGATGCAAAACCCACTCCTGAAGCTGTATCTCTGCACTGCTTTATCATATTCAGACCAAACTTCGTACATGTCATCACAAGCATGATCTGAGGCATCATGCAGTGTTTCGGCGCAGCGCCACCTACTGGAGTGGAGATATGAAAAATGGCTCTTTTGTGCTAAAATGCTGTTTTTTACGAATGCATTTGCGTATCGTTATGAAACTCGGTATGGGTCATCAGGACAATGTCCTGAAGGTGCCTGATAAGTTTCAGACCAGCGCCACCTTGTGGTCAAAATTTATAACAAAATTTACAAAAATGTTAATAACTTTTGACTATATATACCGATTGTAATGAAACTGGTCTCAGTAGATTCCGTCGGTCATGCTGTGAACACAGATATCAAATTTTCCATAGTCGGCCGAAGTTCCTGTCCGCCATATTGTTTTTCTTTAAAAACCTACTTTTTCAAACTCCTCCTAGACCGTTACTCCGATTTCCACCAAAATCGATCCGTATCATCTTCAGACCATGGTGACAAAAATTTATGGATTTCAAGTCGATATGTCAAACCGTTTTCGTATACCAGAGCAAAGAATTTGAGGCATGATGCAAAAACGACTCTTGAAGCTGTATCTCTGCAATGCTTTGACATATTGACACCAAACTTTGCAAGTGTCATTGTCACCTCACTCTGACCATACCACATTGATTTGGTCACAGCGCCACCTATTGGTCGAAAGTGATGAACCAGTAAATCCTCATTTTTGTTCATTTTTCAGCTCTTTTGCCTAAAGTGATCTTAATAGGTCTTTAATTGCTCACAAATGTAGTTGGTCTGATGCTCAGAGCCATGTTGGCTGGCATCTTGTGCCGTTTTTGTGCTTGGCCCCGTAATTGCTGCTTGCAGCTATATTTATTATTATTATTATTTTATATTTGTCATGCAGCTATCTACACATTGCAATGTTTTTTGGATTGACAACCATATTTAAATGCACGATTGAATCCTATTGACAGTAATAACCAGAAAGAAACAAAACAAACTTGATACTGTATGTCAGATGATCTGTGCATTAAATATCTCAGTGTAAATGCAAAATTACAGACCTGCCACTTTTTCTATATAATGTGTTAGTTTGTTGTTAATTTTATTACTAACTCTTCAAATCCGTAATTTTTTACATACAAATTTACAGATTTTTAAATATAAAATAGTTCTAATTTACTAATACTAATAAACACATGCATTTTATTTCTCAACTGTTCACGCCATGTTGTGTGAATTTGTCCATTCATGCGCAAGAAGAAGCGAAAGAGAACTCAATTCAGTCTGAGAGGCATGCTTTGGATGTGCACACAAAACTTCTCACATATCGAGTACCAAATTGAGCTCTCTTTCATGTTTTATTGCACTTAAAAAAATTAGATTGGTAAGGCTTAAAAACACATGCAAAGTATAAATGTTTGTGATGATGAAGCACTGGCCTTGTAACGCTTAGTTCCATAGAAGATTCTTGCGAGTCTGTGCACTGGACACAAACAACAACCGACGATGAACAAAACAAAAGGAGGAACTTAAATACGCAGTGATGATTACTTGAATACAAACAGCTGTGATAATTAGTGCAGTATCCATGGTGACTGATCAGTTGCGGGAACACAACACGTGATGAATGTTAACAAGCAAGAATCAATTAACTGAACTAAACTTGAACGTAATGGTGACAGGCCAGATCTGGGGTGTGTTTCACAAAAGCATTGTTAGCCAACTAACATTGCAAATTCCGTTGTTACTAACATAGTTTAATGATTTGGTGTTTCCTGAAACCATCGTTCAAATGAACATTCGCAAACTTGTGAGGTTGGAAGGACAGCTCTGGAGCTGTTGTTAGAAGCATAGTTTCTTGTTTTTATGACATGTGGACTTAATAAATCGTTGTCTTGAGCAAAATAGGCAAACTGACATTAAGTACAATGTATATTTCGAATATATACAAATGTCATTTACATATTTTAGTTTGTCAAGAGATTTTAAGCACCATTTTTGAGGAGTGTGCATGGGCGTACGAGATCTAGTACGTAAGAACAAGCCTATGATTGAATCTGAAAATAAAGCAAAATAACTGATAAAAATGAGAATTAGTCCTCAGATGCCATGTCCATAATGTAGCAAAAAATCTAGCATTAATTCTATCTCAAACGGATTCATTTAAAGAAGTTATTACTCCATCACCTGCGAGACATCAGTCACCAACATGGCTGAACGACGGGTTTGGGACATTGCGGTTACGTCGTTGTACGGGAAACGCATCCCTGGAGAGTGATAGTTCTGTCAGTTGCCCTGCTATATTTTGTATAAGTTTCATTTTATTTTGGCAAGTATTTAATTTTTTTAAACAGAGAAAAACATTGGATTATGCAACAGACATTATACAACTCAGTGCCTTCATGCAGTCAATTAAAACCATCAGTATCTGCCTTTTTCATGCTGTAGCCGATATGCTGATGAAAAAAAAAAAAAAAAAAAAAATTGGCTTATAAATATCATCGGCTGATACATTGGTGCATCTCTAAATGTGAGTTTTGTCATAGATTATTCCAAATTGGATTTATTTAGGTTGATGCTGCCTTGGTGATGGTGCCTGACTTTGTAGGCAATAGAAAGCAAGGCAGCTTACTAGGTTTTGGAACAGAGCCTGAGTGACTGGAACTTTTCTCCTAACCAAGACGCTTTCACACAATCATGCTATTCATTTTCAAAGCCTGTTAAACCAAGAACGAGGTAACTCGATCCAAACAAGTTATGAATTCTTTAATAAAAGCCGTCTCTCTAATAATTCACATGCGTGGCACTGACACGTAGGCTTCTCGTAAGTCGTATAGAGCCATCATGAGGTCTCCAGATGGAAGTCCGGTGATCGGATAGGTCATTCCCCAAAGGACTTCAATCTGGGCTGGATGACGGTCAGGATTCCAGAGCGTCACATGGATCTGTTAATATTAAAATGCAATAAAGCTGCTAATGAGCCTCTGGCTCTTATAATTCATTCCATTTACTCGGCAGTGACTCGTTCCTGCATTCTTGAAAGGAGAGCGAGAGAAACACAGATGCATTGTGGGAACGTTTGTGTGATTTTAATTTTACTTGTGGGTCCGATGCATCTTTGTGGAGCAGTTAGCTACATTAGATTACTTTTTTTCTCCATCGTTATAAACAAATTTGAAGTCACACTTGCATGGTTGGGTTATTTTTAAAGCGAGAGTAATTACGTCTTGGGGTTTTTTATTGGTAATTTTGAAACGCAGCATTGTTTGGCCATTTTTTGCCCTGTTTACAACTGACTGGTCTCTGATATTTTTTTTTTTTTTTTTTTCATTATAGCAATAAATTCCAGTACTTTCTATATATGTTTCCAAAAGTAAATATTTTGGGGCTCCCATGACGTTGGCGCATTTCCAAGCCCTTTAATTGCTGGATGCGGTAAGCATTGCAGAGCGAAGGGAAAAACACTTCTTTTTCTACATTAATTCCTGCTAATGTAATAAACTCCATTAGCACTTTGCATCTACACAAGCCACTTGCTTTGTATTTGACCCCAAAGTGTCTCAGTTAAAACTGTTAAAGAAGTTATTAAGGAAGCTACTTTGAAAGGGTGTTTGCTGTTGAAACCAGGGCACTTTTGGCCTGTGGACTTTTTCTCACTTAGTTCATTTATTTGTCCACTAAAATTTTCCAAGGGCTATAAGACATGCACATCAGAAGAATTGTCATTTTTGTAATTTTCTTTGGAAAATCATGAACAATCACTCCACATTTCAAATGAGGTGTATTTTTTAAAAGCTTTATGTGGTGCAAATGACAGTGATGGAAATGCCTTTTTTAACATTTTTAAAATTAAATAGCTGATTTCTTTACCTCGTTTTGGCTAATTTCATAGCTAGAATGTTAAGAATTTGTATTTATAGGTAATGATTCATATTTTTTATCATGTAAGCTCATGTTTTAAGATTTCCTCACAATCATTATTTGAAAAAAAAAACAAACAAACAAACAAACAAACAATAATCTGAAAAAACTATATCCTGGTTTCCACAAATATATCGAGCAGCAATAAATAAATAAATAAAATAAAATAAAAAATCTTGGGCATCAAATCAGAATGATTTCTGAAGGATCATGTGACATTTTCATGTGACTCTGAAAATTCTGCTTTGATCACAGGAATAAATTATAGTTTAACGTATTCAAATAGAATATATTTTATTTTAAATTGAAAAAAATATTTCACAATATTACCTTTTTACATTTTTTGGGAATAAAATGGGTGATTCCTTTGCCTTGTGGATAATTTTATAGCATGTTTTGAATTTAGCCATACAGTAGCATGTATTCATTGAAAATTCCTTATTGAAATTAAGATATTATTGTGTCCATTGTGGAACTGTATTTTATGTATTCTAAATACTTTATAATATTTTCAAATTATTTGCATATTTTTATAATGTCTCATATTTTATATCAAGCTCTTTGGTAACCAAGTGAACTAAGTATTGATAAAATGAAAAACATTTTTTAATGTGGTGGAGACGACACCACAACTGAGTGACAGTCATAATTTTTAATAATACTTTATTATATATATATATATATATATATATATATATATATATATATATATATATATATATATATATATATACAGTACAGTCCAAAAGTTTGGAACCACTAAGATTTTTAATATTTTTAAAAGAAGTTTCATCTGCTCACTAAGGCTACATTTATTTAATTAAAAATACAGTAAAAAACAGTAATATTGTGAAATATTATTACAATTTAAAATAACTGTTTTCTATTTAAATATATTTGACAAAGTAATTTATTCCTGTGATGCAAAGCTGAATTTTCAGCATCGTTACTCCGGTCTTCAGTGTCACATGATCCTTCAGAAATCATTCTAATATGCTGATCTGCTGCTCAGTAAACATTTATGATTATTATCAATGTTGAAAACAGTTGTGTACTTTTTTTTCAGGATTCCTTGATGAATAGAAAGTTCAAAAGAACAGCATTTATCTGAAATACAAAGCTTCTGTAGCATTATACACTACCGTTCAAAAGTTTGGGGTCAGTAAGAATTTTTATTTTTATTATTTTGAAAAGAAATTAAAGAAATGAATACTTTTATTCAGCAAGGATGCATTAAATCAATCAAAAGTGGCAGTAAAGACATTTATAATGTTACAAAAGATTAGATTTCAGATAAACACTGTTCTTTTGAACTTTCTATTCATCAAATAATCCTGAAAAAAAAATATTGTACACAAATATTTTGTACAATTGTACGCATTAAATGTTTCTTGAGCAGCAGATCAGCATATTAGAATGATTTCTGAAGGATCATGTGACACTGAAGACTAGAGTAATGATGCTGAAAATTCAGCTTTGCATCACAGGAATAAATTACTTTGTGAAATATATTCAAATAGAAAACAGTTATTTTAAATTGTAATAATATTTCACAATATTACTGTTTTTTACTGTATTTTTAATTAAATAAATGTAGCCTTGGTGAGCAGACGAAACTTCTTTTAAAAACATTAAAAATCTTAGTGGTTCCAAACTTTTGGACTGTACTGTATATATATATATATATATATATATATATATATATATATATACAGTCAAAGAAAAAAATTATTCATACAGTGGACTACCAGTAAACAATTATTCAGGTGTCTAAGGTGTCTAAATATATATATATATATATATATATATATATATATATATTATTGTCTTTTATCATGCATGTTCATATTTTAAGATTTCCTGACAAGGAACGATCATGATCGCCGTTTTTCCCCTTAAGCAAGATGCTTGCATGGAAAATTCAGGAAAAAAAAAAAAAGAGAAAACTATTTGATTATTGACTAATTTTTATGTTGTTCCAAACCAGTTCCAAAAAATGTATCCCTGACGGTCCTTCAAAAATTCTTCCTTTTTGTTCTACCACAGGTTTGGAAAAAAGTGTGGGGTAAATAATGACAGAATTTTCACTTTGCTCCAGGGGATTATCCCTGTAATAAGTCTCTTTGTATAAGAAATCTAAATAAAGAATAAAAAAGTAGTAGAGATGAGTAACTGGACAGATTTCCTGTATTCCACCCCATTCTCTCCATTACCCCCGTTACGCTTGCTTTTACAGAACACTCTCTATCCAACCATAACTGAAAGCACTCAGGCTGCTCTCTATTGTGGTTTTCTGTTTACTGAGCTGGAAATTGGTGGGTTTTCTTTTTTCAGCAGTACACTGGGAAGCCACAAATGTTTTTTATGGAGAGAGGTCGAACACATTAAGCGTGCCAGAGTTGCAGTGTCTGTGTGTTTGCAATTAATTTACTCTCAAACGTAATGACTGTATTTATGTGCACAATGGATACTGACATGAGCTGTGAGGGATGCTGTATTTCGGATCTGTGTTTGGAGTGAAGCACTGCACTTACTGCATACTGCATGTCATTCAACACTAGAATTTTGTGTTATCGCATAAAAAAATGCTGGATAGAAATGCCAAGATGCGCATAAATTTTTAAAATGCACTCAACTGAAGTGGATAATTTTTTATCGGATAAACTCACATGACTGCCTTAACAGAGGATGTGACTGGATAACCAGTCACATCCTCTGGATAACCAATCACACACCATCTCAATTGCCACCATCTCAATTCAATTCTGAAATTGCCTGAGCCAAAGTCTGTCATCAGAATGGTTTGGTATATTTTCCTCGCAGAACAGATTCACTCGATTGCTTTCCTAAACACCAGGCATCCGCCTCCGAACGCAAGATAACATGACAGTGTTTATTGAGCCGCAAGTTTGCAGCAACTTCCATTTTTATCACAGATATTTTGAACCAATTTCCCCGGAAGTGACTATTTTGTTCTCCTGAACACATCGGATGGAAATTGTGCTTTATTCGCAAACGTTTTATGCAGTATTCCCATTTTGTTCACAAGTTAAACTTTGGATGGCTTTGCATGTTGAAATTAGTGAGTGTCGTCTAGGAAATAATGCAGTTGTTTTGCATTTTTAATCCAATTTTTGTTTTTAAAAAGTCTGAGTGCAAATGAGATGTTATGTTTTATTTTTTAAACTGCAGCTAAAATCATCTTATCAGAAAGATACACATCTCGTGCTAGGATGCAGTCACTGAATTATGTGTTTTAAAGGCTTTATGGTTTGTGATTCTTCTTCTGCAGCCATGAAGACGGTGATGGAAGTGCCGATGGGCAGCAGAGGCCTCCGAATCACAGCCAAGGGACCAGACATGATTGGTGAGATTGTGCATGTTAACTTTATACAAATATATGTGGTGTTTCACAGCTTCTGGATCTAATCCTTGACTTGACATAAAACTATCATGCATGAAGTCTCGACTTATTCTGGCGGTTAGAAGCCATTTAACACAAATCAAAGGAAAAAGAGGATTTTCGTTGGAGAATCAGCATTCTTTAACCCTCTGGAGTCTGAGGCTGATTTGGGGCCTGGAGAATTTTTGACATGCCCTGACATTTGTGCTTTTTTCATTTGTTCATAAACATATTAATGACAAAGGTGTCATTACACTGTATTCAGCACAAACTAGGCTACCATAATATGTGAGGAATATGTATGCACATGTTTGTGTTTTTGAAGGAATAATGTTTATGCGTGGTTATTGAAAAAACAAAAAAATTAAGTCACTGAAATAAGGCCAAAAATATATATTAAATCTGTGTTCACAAGACTTTTGGGTATTGCAGGTTGTAGGCTAGAGTTTTTGCTTCAAAATTTTGTAAAAATTATAATGCCTACTTGTTCATATAAAACAATATATTGATTTAGTTTTTGTAAGACACTTTTTGTCAAGAAACACAGTATGCGTGGAGGCGTGAATCATCATGAATAATGGGTCATTTACACCTGAGAAGACAAAAGAATCGCATAAAGAACCTCTAATGGTGCTGCATAATAATGAGGCCTTTCAGTCAGGTAGGCTGTGAAAAAAACCTCTGTAATCATGTCTCATCAATTTAAAATAATGGTATTCTATTATATTCTTTAAAATATAATGTATTTCTGTGATGCAAAGAGTCTGAATATAGGTTTTTAGTTTAAAAGCATGCACATTTGGAGAAATATTGATGGATTCTCATATGTTTATGTCAATTTTCTATACAGATGAGTTATATTTATTCTATATTCATTGTCATCACTATGAGCGCTGGTGTTTTCAATTCATACTTGCAGCCGGAGTGCGCTCTGTACACCTTTAGTCCACAAATTATTCTAAAGAAGAAGAGGACATTTCAGGAATGGTGTTTTCAATTCATACCTGCAGCTGGAGGGCGCTCTCTTTGCACATTTAGTCCACAAATTATTCTAAAGAAGAAGAGGACATATCAGGAACTAACGGCATGTATTCCAGAGGTCACTAACCATGGCTTTTACATACAGATAAACACTTTTCAAGACAATAAATACATGATTGAGACGATGTATGCCTGTATTGACTCATAATTTGCGTCTGAATAGCGCTGGCTCCGTGGGCGTGGCCGCATTAGCGGATAATGAGCTGAATCACAGACTTCTGACATGTGTCTCTTTTCATACAGATTACATAAACACAGAATTTTTATTTTCGATATGACTTACATGATTTAAAACCTGACATTTCAATGTGTCTTTAGACATAAGTCTAATTTTTTTGTGATTAGTATTCACTAAGTTACAGTTCATTTTCTGAGAACTATCAGATTAAACTTTGTTCAGAGGGAAAGAACAGATCATGCATCATTTTAGTTTTCTTTATTTTGCAAAAAGCACAACATTTTGTTTTTACTCTGAGTGTACACAAATAAAAGAAGATATTCTATAGTTTCAATTGATATATTACTTATGTCTCTATGACAAAAAATGACGGAGTATTTTAAGTCTGTTTTGCTGCAATGTGAAAAAATATATGCAAAACGTGCCGGTGCGTTTTCAGACCTCAGGGAGTTAATGAATTAATCCAGCTTTCTCCCACAGGACTGAGGCCTTAAAGTGCAATTATAGTGTCTCACAGTGTTTTGAAAGTTAGCAAGATGACAAGGAGTTGCTAGTTTTTCCACACTCTTCAGTTTTTGTTCCAGAGGGAATTTCTGAAATCTGAAAGTTAACACCATTAGGAATCTCTCAAATGACAAATCGTATTTCATCTTAAAATCAACTGAAATATGAGAAATTATACTTATCCTAAAGAAATTACTTATTTGTAATTTTTATACCTTTGTTTATTTCATGGACTTTATATTTTGTTTTGTTTCCCTTAGTTCCTGTATCTCTGCGCCGTTTAGTTTTGGTTTCATTGGTTATAGATTATCTCCTCTTTTGTTTCTTGTATTTAAGCTCCCTGTTATGTTCAGTCCCTTGTCCCTTGTTTCATGCGTGCTGCAGACCAGATTGTTACATAAAGGAGTGGAATTCATTTTTATGCTAATGCAATCATTTTTTTCATGTAATTTTTATGTGTTTATTTTTTTTATTTCAGGGTGAAATATCACCCAAATGTGTATTTAAAAGGCTTCGTGAGATTTATTTGATCACATTTGAGCAGTTCTTTATATAGGAATTTACTATATTTTATTAAATAAATTATATTTAAATAGGATTATTATATATATTATATTATAAATTATTGTAATTATATGGGATAACAGTAACACTTTAGTATAGGGAACACATCAACTATTAACTATGACTTTTCCCTCAATAAACTCCTAATTTACTGTTTATTAATAGGTAGTAAGGTAGTTGTTAAGTTTAGGTATTGGTTAGGATTAGGAATGTAGAATAAGGTCATGCAGAATAAGGCATTAATAAGTGCTTAATAAGTAGTAATAAATAGTCAATATTAGTAATATGCATGCTAATAAACAACTAGTTAAAATACCCTAAAATAAAGTGTTACCGAGATAACTTTCACAGCATACCTACACTAAATCAAACCTCTCACGCTGTCATTTGTGAAAGTTAATATTTTTCCCTTTTTTTCTTTTCTTTTTTTTTTTTTACATTTGGGCATTTTAATCCATTTGTAACATCGTTGCCTCTCTCAGAAAGTCGTCACAGGTCATCAGAGGTACTTCCAAAGAGCTTTTCCAACATCTGCAATATAGTCTGAATTCACAATGCCTCCACAGTGACACGGCCAAACTGTATTTGACACAGTTGCCTTGTGTAGTAGCACAGTGTGGGAATGCATATGGATTTTATATTTCTATCTAGCCTGAAAGATGCAAAAAAAAAAAAAAAAAAAAAGAGAGAGAGAGATTTCCTATTACCTGAGTGGGACTGGCAAATGCTAAGAGGTTTGAGGGAACTTTAGGATAGAGCAGAAGAATGAAGTGTTCATGCAGGCTAATTTGTGGTGGCTGAGAGCCCAGTACGATGGAGACAGAGCCAGTAATCTAGCAGACTTCCATAACGGACACGCGGGGTATGCTGAAGTCCAATCCCAAAGTACCGTTCCACATCCGATGGACCCACACTCACACAAATACACACTTCCGTTCTGTTGAAAACCACGTTTCAAACTACACACACTGATATCTAAACCCTATAACCTGCCCATTACTCCTTTTTGGTTGCAAACTAGATCTCCACCCAGAACGACAGAGCATTTAGTGGGTGTTTGACTTGTCAGATGTTTCAAAAATGGGGTTTGAGTGACCTGAAGATTACTCTTTCCCAAAGCTCACATAATGAATGTGAAAATACTGATAATACCTTTAAAGGCTAGAAATATAAAGAAGAAAAAGATGTATACAATACCTGTCAAAAGTTGAAAGAAGTCTCTTCTGCTCACCAAGGCTGCATTTATTTAATCAAAAATGCAGTAATAACGGTAATTTTGTGAAATATTATTACAAGTTGTTAAAAGTACTTAACACAGCCTTTCTAACATAACAGAAAAATCATCATTCAATCCATTTGATTGAGCAAATAAATATTAATTGCCCATTTTTAGCTGTCCGCAAGAGCAGAACATCGACAGTGTGGGAATTGAATCTCTTTGTAAGCCGTTTCGAGAAGAAAGCATAATTATATTCAGCTGCTGCCAGGCACTCTCTAGCCGCTTTGACCAGTGATTTTCCCTCACCGCTAACACATGTTGTTCCGTTGCTCTATTTACATGAAAGATCTGCAATTATTCCCAAAGCAGTGTATCAATGTGCAAACAATGGAAAGACATTTATTGATGTACGAAATTGTCAATATCACATTGAATATTTTTAAGAATGAACAGCGATCTGATTTTTTATGACATGAAACATTTAATGTGGGAGTCAGAGATCAAAACAAAGTTTTTATTTCACATTATTCAAAATTGACCCTTCGCCGGGAGTTTGATTGACAAGCGATCTAACCAATCGTAAGGCCGAATCCGCCAAAGCAGTCAGGAGTTAGAAGATTAACCTCGGTGGACTTGAACTTGAAAAATGGTGTGTATTGACATCTTTCCGCGTTTGAAACAACATTCCTTCTGATGTTCATTCATGTTTATTTGATGCTATAAATAACTAGTAGGAAGAGATGATCGGTTTACGAGCCTCTTGAGCTGAGGAGCTACAGCGATCTGTCACGACACACTAAAGAGCCACAAAACGGTTTTTATTGCTCGAATTTCTTTAAAAAATTAGCGCCATGGCTTGTTGGACAAAGCAACAGTAACTAAGGGGGGTGGGTCTTTGTGAAGGGTCAATTGAGACAGTTCATGTGAAATTAAGTTTCCAAACCATTTTACTTCCATAAAGTGACATATTTCAGAAGGAATAAAAATTAGGGTGGCCATTTATTTGGATCAAAGGGGGCATTACAAACCAGAATGAAGTTGGAAAGAGGATTTTATCCATCCATCCTAGTTTTAAAAATTAGTTTAATGTTAGTTAATGCACTTAATTAACAATGAGCAATCCATTTTTCCCCCTGTATTTATTAATCTATGTTAACTGTTCATGTTATCTCAGGTCCATTAAATAATATTAACAGAGACAACTTTTGATTTGAATAATGTATTAGTAAATGTTGGCATTAACATTAACTAAGATTAATAAATAGAATTTCACCATTAGTTCATGTTACCTAATGTAGTTAACAAATTGTTAACAAACGGAACCTTCTAAATTAACCTTCTAAATTAAAAACAAATTTATATATATATATATATATATATATATATATATATATATATATATATATATATATATATATATATATATATATATTGTGAACAATATGAATTTATTATTCCACCATATCGCCTGTCAATTGCCAAAAAAGACCCAAATTGTTATCATAATTGCACTACTAAGGTCATTGGTCATTATTTAACTTAGTTAATAATAATAAAAAAGATGTTCATAGATTATGTGAAATTTTAGATTTTAAAAGAGCAGTAATTGATTCCAACCACACGTCAATCTAAATCTCCAGCCTTCAAAAGTGTGTCAGCTAACCCCAACATGAGTGATTGACATGTAGATGGTGTTGATGTTTAGAAAAAACGTGTAAAGCGCTGTTTACAG